>NC_056737.1:1938735383-1938880383 GCF_019279795.1 Protopterus annectens | reverse complement strand
TTGGCCAAAGCCTTCCATGAGTAAAATTGTACAAGAAATACTTGCCTTAACCACAAGAAGCAATTAACACTTAATTACATAATTAAATACAAAGCCTCCAATTACACTCCTCATTTAGCCCCCTCAGGGATAAAATATCACATTTAATATTAATACATTGAGTCTGTACATAACAATTTTCCTTTTATGAATGTTTCATCAAACTGAGGAACAGACTTTTTCCAAAACAGTACCTTGGATCTCACTACTGTCCCCATGGTGAGATTTATTCAAACATACGGCTATAGAACTGTCATCTTTCTTATCAGTGATATGTCTCACATGTTCTAACAGCCTAGTTTTAAAATATGTGTTACTCCCCCACACATAAAATATGTTACAAGGGCATCTAAGAGCATTCTCTATACACCAACTTCTTGAATGTACAGACTTCAACATGCTTTCCAGCCTTTCCCCTCAGCAAGAATGACAGCACTTAATAATGATAGTCCATTATACCTATCAACCTCCTACTGCATGACATCTGGACAAAGCCTGACATAATTGGTGGACAGAGGCCCAAATACATGGCCATACTTGAAATATTGCTGTTATACACTGACAAAGTTTCTGGTGTTACAGGGTTTGTTGTAACATATCTTTTCTGAGGGATATAAAGTCAGAAAAAGAAATGGATGCTAGCATTTACAGATTGCAATCACCAGACTATGCTACTGATTTGGCAAGGACAACACCTGTCTTGGCTAACCTGTGGCCATTATGTGGATACCCCTACAGTTGAGAGCTATGCAGAGACAGAATTTTGTCCAACTGAAACTCATGCAGAAGTAACATGTACAGACAAACCCAGTTAAACTAGCAGTATTCCAAACATATAGCAGCAATACTCACATTCTGCCCCTAAGTCTTGAACCTTCTCCACCATTTAGTTGGCTTGACTCCACAAGTCTTGTTGTAAGAGGTAGTAGGTCACACAACTCCAGGATGTCTCCCTCACAAGTAAGGGAAAGGGCCAACATCCACATGGAGTGCTCATTTATAGGAGTGTGTTGCCATGATATTGGCTATTTGAAGAACTATGCAGCTGCTCTGCATGCAGTTAGCAAGTGGGGAACACTAGTTGATGCACAGGCCATCACCTGGTCATGAGCATAACCTACAAAAGCCATGCTGCCACCTATTCAAACCAGCTCTATCCCTGTAGTGCTCAGAGAGAGAGAGATAGAGAGTAAGAAAATAAATAAAACAGAAACTGGAAAAGTGAAGAAAAAAAAGAAAAGGTAAGTGGAACATGTAAGCAGGTAATTGAATGTAGTACTTGGTCTGTAATAATGGGAAATATGATTTGGAAGAATATATGTCCCAACAAGACTTGCTGTACTAAGGTCCTGCTGAACATCTGCTATGACCATAGCATCTGGCCCTCTCTGCAGTGGGAGAGATCACAGCCATACCCCCCCCCCATCATTTTAGGCTTTGTCCAGATGTGATGCTCAAAGAGGTTGCGAGGTAGGATCACAGATCAGGAGCCTGACTCGCCCTGGGAAAGGACAGCTCACATATGACAACCACTGGGGTGTCTGTCAAACAGTTGTGACTGTGCAACTGCTAGGACAATTAATGGGATGTTGTCCATATCCATATGTTACCTGTGAATATGAGTATGATACATGTTTGTCTTGTAAAGCTAAGAGACCTATATAGGGCATGTGTATAGTAAAGTACTGTTGCAGACATGTGTTGAACTGCATGTGAGATACTGAATTAATAACATTCAACTGTACAGTGTTCTACTGGACATTATGCTCATTTGTGACTAATATCGGTAGTCACATACAGATATACCTGTGTTATGTCATCCAAACCACTGGCAAGTCTGTAAGCAATGACAATGTAACATAATAACCTACTTAAGACTGTTGGACATCGTCCAGGTTATCACAGTGATGTCAAACCCTGCTATGCCATCAACTTACTAATGTATGGTGCAGCTATATTAATACAGTACCAATACTGATGTCCCTTTTGTCACCTATTTATGTGTGCCATTGTCCAGACGTACTGTTATAACAGGTTGAGAAGTATGATCTAGCAGCAAGACTGTAAATACAGTGTGCCATACTAACATAGAACAGAAATGTATTCCAGGTAACCCCTGAGCACATGCATGTATGCGTATGTTCAGCTGGAAGGCACAAAACTAATCACATGGGTTTCAAGCAGTCAGGTTTATAGGTTGTGCATTTTGCACATGTATGTAATATCAGTGTCAGTGCATACAACAGACTTAAATGTGTACGGCTACTGGTTGTTGCATTGCCCTGACACTGATATGGGTACTGGAGTAGGCATGATTATCAGGTAGTAATCTGAGAAGTGTCCTACTGTGTACACACCCCTGTTGGAATGCAAGGTTTGTGTTCTGTATGACAATGACACCACAGAAAATCATTTCATAATGTTTCTCATCTTGAATGTGATCCCTAAACTGTACAATTCCATTGAAAAACAATCAAAGGTGTTTCTAGGAAGGTGAGCAACTATTGACAAGTGAAGATGTGCCATGATGTTAGAGTCCAAACCAACATGAAAGAATGCTGCAACCATCTGAAGAGGTGCATGCACAACATATCAGTTTAAGGGGATGTGCACTCATTCAACTGGCTTATTGTACTGATTATTATTTCCATATGTTTTCAAAGACCAGATTGCTATGTTTTCAATTGAATTGTACAGGCTACAGGTCACACTAAAGATGGGAATTGTTTTGAAATAAGTTATTGAGGTGTTATGTTTCAATTGCACAAATACCAGGCATTGTAACAGGGGTTTGTACCCTTTATAACCACTGTAGCTAAATGGACTCAGCAGTACCTGACCTGTATAACCGGGTCTACATTATAAGATCGACGTTTGAAAACATCGAACAACATATGGTCGACACCATATGGTCGATGTCTTCAAACATCGACCTTATTAAAAGACAAAAAAAAGAATAACGTACCCTAACGGGTTTAAGCAGGGGGGCAAGACCACCTGCACCCCTCATATCCCCCGCTACTTAAATATACCAACTCTGAGACCGCACTATATTGCAGTAAATGGAAATCTCCCCTTACGGAGATTTCCATTTACACACTCGAGATTCTGAGCGTTTGATATTCTCGTGTCGACAATGTTAGATTCAACATTGTCGGCTTTCGAGAATATAATATAGACCCATATAACCAGCCTCCACCAAGGTAGAGTAATCCCCTTTGGTGGATAGCAGCAATACACAGACCACATAATAGGTTGCTATATTGGCTGTACAGGACACATAAGTGCAGGCAACAACTTGGAAGCAAATCCACCACTATCTATGCAAGCATGTAACTTCACAGATGACTTCCTGTAAGGCTGACTATGACTACAAATCAGACATATCCACACCACCAAGGACAATTGCAACAGTCTCTCCACATATGTTGTCAGTCTCAGAGGAAACAACAAAATTCATCCTGTACTGGGGGTAAAGAACACCTCATACTCACATGCCATGTACATAGCCAACCTGCATCAGACAGGTTAGGTGGGAACATCACCACCCTGTCCACCCCAGTTGTATAGGGGGATATGCACATCAACCACAGTCCTCCCCTCAGCAATGGTGAACATGTACATATTGCCTATTGATGGCAACAACAGTAAATCTCCATTGGGCATAATAACATCACTGTCTGCCTCTACATGAACTCTGGCATGTGCTCACAGCTCCAGCACACACCACAGTCAAACACAGGCCTGCCACCATCCACACACCATCCACATGGAAGATGGCCACTGTCAACCCTCTACACAGAAATGAATGGAGAATAGAGGATTATGCAATTAAGTGTCCAACATTGGGGAGAATAAGATAGCTCAGGGCCAGGAGTGTAATGCAAGCTGCAATGGCCATGATAGATTGGAGGGTTATGGTGTAGCTTGGATTATTTTCAAGTAATATCCACTGTTGATGTGCAATTGGACAACCATTTGAGGTTCTGTGACCTTTTCCCTGTTTATGTCTTCCAAGTAACATGCAGAGGGCTCACCTACCAGCATTCTCTGTTGGGTAAACTGACATCATCACCCAATACGTGATCGAACATTATGCCCTGTTATTTGGACAGAGAGCAGATAATGTGCGAGAAAGGACTGCCCTGTGGAACAATCTGGTCCACAGGGTAAATGATGCCAGCCTGCACAGCAGAACTTATGAGCAGGTGCAGCATTGGGCCACCGACCTCATCTGCTATGCCCATCAATGGGCTGCTGCTGTAGCAAGGGACCAGCTAGCCACAGGTGGGGGCCCAGCCATGACACCCACCGAGGAGCTCCTCACCAACTTTGGGGCACCCACCCAAGTCACAAGCCATGAAGCTGAGGAAAGCATTGTGGAGGTGGGTTGCACACACACACACACACACACACACACACACACACACACACACACACACACACACACACACACAAGCACGCATGATGAGGAGCGTGCAGGTAAGGGCCCAGTGGGGATTAGTACACTAATGTATCACATATACATGTATCTGTATTGTATCTACATCCATGTGTCATGCCCAATTGCAGTTGTGGATGGGGTTTTCTAATGCACAGAGGTGCACATCTATGGTGAGGACAGAACATTGTGTATTATTGAGGTTAGTACTGTAAATGTGCAGACATGCTTCATCCATCCTGTACCAAGGCCACGTGGGAGCCTGCTGACAATAACTCCCTCTCACAACTACCTAGGACCCTCTGGTCTGCATATTGGACAGCAGCCTGAAGCTGATGAGTATGACATTGTTCTGTTGTTGCTTGGCAATACCCCAGGCATGTGGAGGGCATGCAATTTACCATGTACACAACTATCAGTAATAGCTATATTGCTTCATGTAATAGCTATATTGCTTTATGTGCATGTTCACTTGTGGTGGGGTTAACTGAATTGCATCAAAGTGGTCACCACTGGGGCCTATCTGACATGAATTCAACATTCCTGTAGCATACCTCACAACTTGTCAGAGCCAAGACGGATGGACAGAGGCCAGCAAAATGGGCTGGACAAATGGCCTACGGTAGAGACATGTGTGACACATTTGTGGTATACAGTGGCTATAAATTGTGTACAAACCCCTGTTAAGATGCAAGGTGATCCTGTTACATACAAATTAGGAACACAATATGCCAGTCCACACCTCTTCCAGCCTTTAATGTGACCCACAACATGAACAGTTCACTTGTAAAACCAAGTATCTGGACTCATGTATTGCACCTACAAGGCTGGCCACCTGTGAGGGTGGCAGAGGTCATATCAGCATGATGTTTCAGTCAGGTCATGCTGCCATATGTGTCAGTACACTCACTGTGGCCTATTTAGCTACAATATCACATACATGGGCATTGTTAAGGCACACATCCCACTTCTGACCACATATAGGTTGCAAACATCTGGATATTCCAGACACATCTGTACAAAGGACTGTACACTGGTTTAACTTGCTGCATGTGAGGCAGATGCTGTTACCACACTATGTAAAGTAAAGGCAATGGGAGGTAGTCACCAGCCGTGTATAGTACACACATCAAAATGGTATAAGCCACACAAGATATGATTCTCACAAACACACACACACACACACACACACACACACACACACACACACACACACACACACACACACACACACACACACACACACACACATAGTTGCCAGCATTGGGATTAGAACTCCTGCTTATTTCGGTATTTCTACTATAGTGCTAAGCAGTTATCAGATGCACCACAGAGCTTATACAGTTCCACCTACTCCAAAGGTACTTCTGAGGTGGATGACATCAACAGGACTACTAAAGTGGAGTGAGGGTAAGTGTAAAGGGGAGTACACAGGTCACAAATGGTGTAATCCACAAACTACATGATTCTCACACAAACACATACAAACAGTTGCCAAGAGGGATATTAGAACTCCTGCCTATCTAGCTATTGCTACTACAGTGCTACGCAGTTATCAGATGAGCCACAGACCTTATAGAGTTTTACTTACTCCAAAGGTACTTCTAAGGTGGATGACATCAACATGACTACTAGATTGGGGCAAGGGGAAGTGTGAAGGGTAGTACACAAGTCAAAAATGGCATACAGTACATAATTTACACACACACTCACTTGCCTACCCAGTTTATGTCTGCTATAGTGCTACGCAGTTACTGTATGCATGTTAGAGCTTACTGAACTTGCACATAGCCAAAGCTGCTAACTGCACAGCTGAGGTACAGTATTACAGGTGGCAGAAAGTATGCCTTCAGTTCCACCCTCACATCATGCTAGTTCTTTCTGTCTTGCACTTCAAATAGCATTATGGCTTGGCACTTCACCAGGTTATTGTATCAAGAAGTGTGGCAAACCTGGGAGCAGTCAGCAGTACTCGTTCATCACAGAAGTAGCCCCAGTACTTACTAGTTATATCAACCCCTCCTGGCATGATTGAAGGGTGGTTTTCTGTGCTTTTACCCATTAACTTGGTGCACTTCTCCATTCTTAGGCACAGTTGCAACTGCCTTGTGTACACAGACAACCCTCCCCTCTAAACTCCAAACACTCAGACCTGTGAGAGTTACCCGTATATCACCCAATGTGGACATATGCACTCTCCAGCAAAGACTGGACTAGCAGGTCAAGAGGATAAGATCAACACCTGCACCACACTATGTGGAACACATAGCTCACCATGACACCCACTTTAACAATCATGAGATACAGTGAAAAGCCACACACCCACCTTCACAGAGGCACTCAATGGACATTTACACAAACAGCACAGGCCAGCAAGACAGACACCCACTCAGACACCATGACAAGGCACATGCCAAGGGACACATATTTAACCTACACAGTGTGCCCCTCAACCTAAGCTCCTAAGGCTAACCACCTTGCACAATACAGTGATCACGGGTAACTCAATACTGAGGCACACACATATCTCACTCACTAAGTTGAATATGGAGCAGCTAATAGCCAAATATCTATCACATGCCAGTATCCAACACATGACACAGCCAGTCATGGCACTCCACAACAACTATGAGTTTTACTCTGTATCCATGTGGGTGGGAATGACTTGAGACACACCTCTCTGGACTACATGACAACAGACATGGTTGAACTCTCTGATTATGTGGTCCAGGCACATGTGACAGTAGCCCTGAGCAGTGTACCACCATCACCCAGAATGATACTGCAGTACTATCAACAGATGATTGACTGCAACATTGGCTTATGTGTTTTGTGTCATTCTCAGGAGATCTAGTACCTCTATGCTTGGGATGACATGATTGACAGAACCTAATAACTTGCCACAGATGTCCTACATCTGTCAGCGCTGGGTTTCCAGGTATAGGCTAAGTGTCTTGCTCCCCTATGATGCCTTATTAGACAGTGTTCCTAATGTAATTGCCACCATAACAGCTAGACATGTATGCAATCTGACGGTCATGCTGCTCAACAGTAGACATCTAACTGTCAGGATGCAGTCACTCAAAGCACTCTGAGTGGAGGACATTAACATGTCTGCTGTAATGGAGAGGAGGTTCACAGCAGCAGACAGCAGCCCTGCAGTATCAGGCTATAATGCATTCCACAGCTGTCAGCCCCCACACATGGACGACACCACACCTCAACAGGTGGTATTGTTTCCATATTCATTATGGATAGGAACACCTCCAGACTAGTATCCCAGCATAATGCATTGGACATACTTCCAGTACGACTGCCTTGGGATAATAGTGCAATCCAGACCATAGCCTACTATGGGTCCAAATCTATGTCCCTAGACTGTCAATGCACATTCCTCAACACCCTGCCATCTATGATGGTCCAACGCAACACTGACATAGTATGAGACTTCAACTACCCCTCAATCACCTGGAGAAAGTAGCTAAGTGTCAGTACAGTGGCCCAACACTTCCTGGGATTCATCATTTCCAATTCTTTGGACTGGCTCATACTGACCCCCAGTAGAGAATGCAACAACCCTGATCTGTGTTGACTACTTAAATATAGGACTGTTGCTCATCCACAGTTGTCAATCCCTGCATGGTGAGATCCACACAGGCTGTAATCAACATGGAACTCAACATGTCAGCCACACACCCCACAAAAGTAAACACCTTGCAAAACCTCTCCAAAGCTGACTTTGCAGCCATGAAAACAGGGGTGGATGACTTCACTGCACCCATGGCAATGGGAAATACCTGCATGACTGTCAAATCATACACATATGCACTGTACACACAGGCACATGAATGCGTGGTACTAGCTAGAGCCAAAAAAACCCAGGCACTGTCCTCCAAACACTGGGAGACTATGCAATGGTCCCCTGCCATTACTAAAGTGTACAACAGAAGGAGGACACTGTTGCAGAGAAAGGTGGTGTCCCGTGACTGTTGAACTCCCTTATTAGCCTCAAACACAACTTGAGATCCCTCATGGAATCCCCTACAGGCATCTATGAAGGCAGACATGCAGCAGACACTGATAACAATCATAACATCCTTTGATAGTTACATCAACAACCTCCACAGCATTAAACACAAGTGCTGTGAGTTACTGCACAATGCTAATACCTATCCTGAAACAACAGATATTGGCGACAGTCTTGGCAACATGTTCATTGTCAGCTTTACCCCTCTCACCCCCCATAAGTGAAGTGCTGAGTGACTGTATTCTTACATGCTGTATCCTGTTTCTGTTCTAGGCATCTGTGTGTCACCAGAATGTGGCCCTGCAGCAAGACTAAGGGGTATGGCAGTGTGGTAACACATCTACCATGTCTTAGGCAGGGTACAGCTGTAACTGCATGGATTTCCCAGGTCTGTAATACAGGGATTGCATATGCCTCACAGAATACAGGGCTGAGGGTTGTACATAGGTATATGTTGATTTACAACAACTGTTGTAGAGTGGGGAATGGTACTTGTTGGTGTTTGGACACACCCCCAATTGCTAATAACTACAGACAGCCACAGGGGATATTCATCAACCAAAGACAGTGAGATTACTACACACACACACACACACACACACACACACACACACACACACACACACTTGCCAGTACTGAGATCCATAGGTTCATTACTTCATAGGTGTGCAGTAGGTGAATGGGCCCGAAGCCTCTACAAGGCTAGCCCCAGGGAATACCCTGGCATCAGGCCACATGACACAGTCCCCAGTGTGGCTCAGGAGTATAGACACTGGAGTGGTCCCCAGGGGAGGGTATTGTATTCCCCATCCACTCATCCAGATTTCTACTGTGGGTGGCCAGTGATGTGCACTGCTTCACATGTATGTGATTTATATTCCATAACATGGACAGTATCTGGGTTGTGCACCTGTTCCACATGCATGTTCTTTGAAGTGTGGAAGTGTGCTTGAGGTCTCTGGAGCATGTTGTGTGGACAGCTTGGTATCTTCAACTGTAGCATTCCTGTCCTAGTTTGGTGAGACATGGCTGTGTAACTGAGGTAGTAACTGCACCTACACAGACAGTATGACATGGGGACTTATTGGGGTTATTGGTGTCTGTTCATACAGGGCATGTGTCTAAGGCATGGTATTCCCTTTGTGAAGTACGTTTTCAGAATCTACAGTTATTGCAGGTGTCCAGTGGGGAACTTGGCAAAAGGGCCACTGTACACATTGACTGGGCTACTGAGGGGATGGTACAGGGTGACCATGTTCTTTTACTTGCTGAATAACACACACTTAGTCAGGAGATGTAACTCATCAAAGTACTTTCTGATGTCAGTGGCACTGTTGTGGTCAACAAGCAGCTGACGGTCAACCGGTGTTCCCCATTCTGTTACAACAACGTCACTGTTCAGTGGACTACCACCAATGCATTACTTCACATGCGCTGTGGTGTTCCCAAAGGTAATGGCAGCATATCTCTTGGCATTGAGGTAATGTCCAGGGTTCTGACAACAGTCAAGTAGCCTTTGTGCATGATGTCAACATCACATGGATTGGGAATGCTACCATGCACTTTACTGTTGTGTGCAAACATTTTCAGCCAGGGTGCTTTTGTGTTCTCCTGCACCTCAGAAGGGTAGATCCCAAACATGAGAGGATATGGGTCCATACCCCGTGTGACAACAGTCATGTCTGGTCATCGGTTTGACATGGAGTCCACTGCAATCACACCGTGGGTACTATCTGTGAGGCAGTTTGCAGGAGAACTACTGATATAGTGGTTGATGCCTAGCCAAGTGTGTTTGTGTAGGATTCCTGGGTGGAGAGTGATCTCTGAGTATTAGAAAGGTTGCCTATATTGTTAATTATTCCATACTGTCACATAGCCATTGCACATGGCACTACACATTTAGGGCTATGGATTGTCTACACCAACCTCTATGGTGTTTGACAACTGTTGACCTTGTAGTGTGGAGATTGGGACATATACTAGGTCATCAATATAATAATTTACCAAAGCAAAACACTTCAACCTACAGATGCACACACACTTTTACAATTGCCAGTACTAAGATTAGAAATCCTACCTACATAGTGTTTTGCACTACAGTATCACACAGTTATCACAAGCACCACAGAGCTTATATGTTGGAGAGCTGTCCACAGGTATCTGTGAAGGTGAGTGACATCAGCAGCAGTGCTAAAGGAGGAGTAAGGGAAGTGTAGTGAGTGTGAATGGCCTCAAAATCATGTCTCTACAAAGACACACACTCTCACACAAACACACACATTTTCACAGTTGCTAGGACCAGGAACAGAATGCCTACCTAACTAGTTTTCTACACTATAGTATTACACAGTTATCGCAAGCACCACAGAGTTTATATACTGAAGAGCTGTCCAAAGGTATATTTGAAGGTGAGTGACATCAGCAGCAGTGCTAAAGGTGGGGTAAGGGAAGTGTAGCGAGTGTGAATGGCCTCAAAATCACATCTCTACAAAGACACACACCCTCTCTCACACAAACACACACATTTTCACAGTTGCCAGGACCAGGATTAAAACGCCTACCTACCTACTATAGTATTACACAGTTATCGCGAGCACCACAGAGCTTAGAGAGCTGCAAGCTGCTCAAATGGTTATTTTAGGGTGACTCACATCAGCAGGAGTGCTAAAATAGTGCAATGGGAAGTGTAATGAGTGTGAATGGCCTCAATCTCATTCATCTAGAAACACACACACACACTCACACACAACTTTACATTTGACAGGACTGAGATTACAAATACTACATGAATACTTATTTGTACTATAGTGTTACACAGTTATCACAAGCACAGCTGAGACTATAGGGCTGAGGGCTAACAAAAGGAATTTCTACAGTGAATGACATCAGCACATCATGTGATGTAGGCCAATGGGATATGTACTGGGGGGAAGGCCTCATAATGGGATTCTCTCTATTGCTGTCTCTCTCTTCCCCACTTCTCTGTGGGTGTATGTTTGACATATTATGTTGGCCTTAGATATGAGTGGGTATTACTATCCAGTGTGTGTGTGTGTGTGTGTGTGTGTGTGTGTGTGTGTGTGTGTGTGTGTGTGTGTGTGTGTGTGAAGTATAAATGGTGTACAATTTGGTGTGTGTGCACAGACATCTACGAGTAACAGATATCTATAGTCGACTGTGTTGTCAGACATGGGCTTCGTTTCTCTAAGTGTAGGAGCATGCCCAGTATGACCTTCTATATTGAGTTTGTGAACCCATTCCAGGGAGAGTTGTACTCCAGTCCAAGGTTTTTTGTGCTACAGCTACACCTAGCAACCTGTTTCTGCAGGATATCTGTAGATAGGTTGCCAATATGGAGACACAATGGGTGTAACATACGGGGGATACTGTAACTCTTGCTGTCTGTGCTGCTTGTGTAACATGGTTGGTTGTAGCATAGACTTTCTGACATGTGTACTGTTTTACATTGTGATGTATCATGTCATCAACTACTGACAGATATCATTCTTTGCTCACAGTTATTTACCAGTGAAATATAAGAAGAATGAAGCTGAGACCAATATTCTGAGGCATATAGACTACACATTCTGGCACACTCCTGCCATTGTAGAGGGGTAGCTACAGACAATAGACTGCTGGTTCTGTGTAAATGGTCCAGCACCTTGATAGTATGCTAGCTGGGATCCCCTTCTTGTGCTTTTTTTAACTTAACGGAATGGCCATATTCTGCTGGGGCCATTACTCTCAGCTGTACAGATACACCCAGGTTATCCAGAGGCAGGACTCATATATCTGGTCAGTTTACCTTCACATTGTGGTTTACAAGCAGTTTTGTGGATATTCATTCATGGGTTTGCAGTCAGGGGGTAGTATGGGCAGACATTAGAGTTTCAGACTTCACACACTCCATGACATCCATGTTTCTACCCCCCCCCCCCCCGTTATTCTCTAATCTTACTAACATTATGAAAGCAATATCTTAGAGGTATATCTACAGTTGGTCCTTTATTCCAGTAGTATTTATTGCCTGGTCCACAGTTCTTGCAGTAGGACATGGGGAGGCATGCTACTGGCATTTGTCAGCATGGCCTTGCATTTGTTTTCTGTTTACTGTGGTAGATTGTTAGTTAGGATCCCCTGACATTCCGTACATTGGCACTATGGGTGAGGCATGAACCTTTGCCAGAGGACTGTAGGCAATTTGAGAGTGCTGCAGGCCATCTGTAGCAGGTCAGTGTATTCTGTCACTCATACATTCTCAGGTTGTAAGCCAGTGGATTACCCTGGGGTGACAGTGGTAAGTGGTTGAGGTGTTCCTGTCAATCCTTCCTGTTAATACTGATCCACGAGTCTGGATGTGGTCAGGTTGCTGCTTACAGCTAGGGACACACCTGCATGGGACACCTATTCAGCATACAGCATCATGTCTGTATTCCCATACAGAGATGGGTTCATGCTGTACTCATTCCCTACAGCAAGGATATGACCTGTGATACACCTGTGGCTGATAGTGGGGCGAGCTGGGTGCATCTGTGAAATGTTAGTTACTGGCACCAGACAAACAGATATACCTGGGACATTCCTCTTATACTGCCTTGTGTGTGGACATGGGCAGCCTGTCATTACTTTATAACTGTGCTTTTTGTGGTCTGCCAGTGATTGGCCAGACAACCAGTATTCCATACTAGAGGAACAACTAATGTGATGGTAACTTCTATGTATAATTCCAAAGTTGTGTGAAGCTTACAGTTATTTTATATGCACTCTGTGTAGGGTACTTCCACCTGTGTACTGTTTCTATGTATGGGCCCCCATTCATGGCGTGTCCAGCTTTCTGATGGTGACAGATACTGACATCTGGACAGTGAATATGTACAACTACTGACATGGTTGTAGCTGAGAAGCAGTGTGGTTGGCACTGCAGTTCTTGGAACATAGGCCACTGAGGCACAACCATCCAGGCCTACATGCTGACCACTTCCAGGCAATATTAAACACACAACAAACATGCCACACTGACCCTTGCATATTGTACACATGCAACAATCTATCATGTAGATGGGACAGCTCTGGCAAACTGTGCTCCAGTGATATTACTCCTCAAACTTACATGTTACTGCATTTTTACTTGGGATTGTGGGGGGTGCACACCTGAAGACTTTAAACATTTGCAATGACTGTACTGGTACATCAGTTGCTCTGTTGGCTTCCATTTCATATTGTATTGTGACCTATCATGCAGAAAGGAGGCATATCAATAGAGTACACATGTTAGATTTTAATGGCATAAATTTCAGTTTCAGACTTCTTATCCTTCAGAACTAAAATGTAACTGCCAGACCTGTTGTAGTATGTCTGTATAGGTCTAGAGGGGAGCTGTTTACCATTGCCATCATTTGTGGTCCTTAGCCCGGCCTTTCTTTATGGTCACCTACACCTGTCCTGCTGGGTGAGGCTGATGGTGGGTATGTGACTCTCACTGACATCCATGTGTGTGACCTATTGACACCCAAAGTTATTTGGGTCATCACATGTACTGCGGTGGGAGTTGTCACTTTGTGTACCACTGTCTAGTATGTTGACACCAGTATTTGTTATGGATTTCACATAACACATTAAATTAAGGGTTTGCTTCACAATTACCAGTTTCAGGAGAAAAAAAAATAGCGTTAGCAAAGTCTGATACTTTCTTAGAATGATTCTGACCTGGAAGTGAGAATATGGTACAGAGTCATCATAAAATAATCATACACATGGCAAGTTGTCCTAAGACATTTCGGGTATCTTTAACCTAGTCTGTTAGCCACTGACAAACCACAAAAAGACAAAAAGAAGTGGAAAGGAGTGAAAGTAGTACATGAAAAATCATTCATTCATAGGATTTCTGGCTACCTGCCACTTACCATGCCTGTAGTAGATCTACCATTCACATTAAACTTTGAACATTAATTTATAGTTTATACATTTAACTTGGGAATGACCCAGCCATAGACATGTTATACTGGATTACCTGGATCATGGCAAGAAAGGGGAAAAGGTAGTTGAAGGGGGAGAAGGAGTCAATATAAACTGATCTGTTATCACTAAAGTAGGTTGTCAACATGTGCTTTCATTACTCTGGGTTTAAATTACTGACAAGATGCCATTAGACTACCTATGAAAAAAAATCTAAGCAGATAGAGTTGAGCTCTTCTTTCTCCAAAGATAGAAACAAAGATTTTCCATCACTGCAATCACCCCATGGTGAAGATCAAAAGCTAGCTCTTAGTTCCAGGAAGGTCCGTAGTTATCCGCCTTACACTGGTATAAGCCAGCAACAAAGCAGTAGTTATATAACATAAACCCAGATGTCTACAAAGATTAGCTTAGAATGCAGTGCATTGCACTGCACTGCACTGTATGTTTGGGTAAGTTAAGGTACATGCATGCAGAAAATCTGCTGAGGTGTTCATGGAAACTAAGATACAGGGATGCAGAAAATATGCTGGGGTATACAGGAAATGTAGGGTATAGACATGAGGGATTAAAGTAGAGGAATACAGAAAATCGACTGGAGTTTATGAGGAAGCTAGGGTACAAGCATTCAAAAAAATCTTCTGGTGTGTGGGGATATGGGGAAGCTAGGGTACAGGCATGCAGAAAATGTAATGGGTGTGCAGGGTAAAGGGGTATATGCATACAGAAACTATGTTAATGCATTTGAGAAAGTTAGGGACAAGCATGCTGAAAATCTGATAGGACGTGGGGTTACGGTACAGGAATGCAGAAAGTCTAACAGGATGTGTGGGGAAGCTAGGATACAGGCATGCTGAAAAGGATAGGACATGGGGGGCTATGGTACAGGAATGCAGAAAGTCGAATAGGATGTGTGGGGAAGTAAGGGTACAGGCATGCTGAAAATCTGGTAGGACATGTAAGGTTATGGTACAGGAATGCAGAAAGTCTAATAGGATGTGTGGGGAAGCATGGGTACAGGCATGCTGAAAATCTGGTAGGACATGTGGGGTTATGGTACAGGAATGCAGAAAGTCTAATAGGATGTGTGGGGATTCAGAAGCTAGGGTACAGGCATGCTGAAAATGATAGGACATGTGGGGTTATGGTACAGGAATGCAGAAAGTCTAATAGGATGTGTGGGGAAGCTAGGGTACATGCATGCTGAACATAATACCGTTTTGTACCTACCATAAATGTAGATGTTCGAGTGTCTTCACTGCTGCAGTCATTACACTTGGGTTATCCTGCCGTCAGGTGGTCCCACAGTCAGCCAGAGTTCCAAAGTCTTGGTCCGGCGTCAGTTGCTGTCACCTCCTCCCTGACGTCAGTGCATCAGGGGTATATAAGAAGCAGCCGACACCATTTTCTTCAGTTTTTCTTGCCCCAGATGTCAGGTGCCCCCAAAGAGATAGGCAATACATATTGCTTACAAAACATACAATAAGGTAAAAACAAAACCTTCAGTAACCAGCAAATACACCACATAGGTAGTACAGTGTAGAAATGTATAGATAAGACCCAGCTAAGAAAGAGGGGATGGTGGGTGGGTAACCAGGACTGCAGCAGTGAAGACACTCGAACATCTACATTTATGGTAGGTACAAAACTGTACTATGTTCATCGTGTTTCACTGTTGCAGTCATTATACTTGGGAAGAATCCCAAAGCTGAGTCAGGGTAGCTGGTTCTATAGAGGATTTGGTGTGGCTATGAGGCCCTGCAGCACTGCAGTGGCAAAGCCAGCTCTGGATCTAGAATAAAGAGGCAAGTGGTAATGCCTGGTAAAGGTGTGCACTGAACTCCAAGTTGCAGCTTCCAAAATGTCTTTGGTAGGTACTCCTCTAAGGTAGGCAGTAGAAGTGGCAGTTGCCTTGGTGGAATGTGGCCTGATGTTAGATGGTACAGGTTTCCCATGCTGTGTGTAGCAGAACCGGATACAGTGTCCTATCCACTTTGAAATGGTCTGCTTTGAAATAGCCTTTCCCTGTGATCCTGCAGCATATGATACAAACAATTGTTCAGTTTTTTCTGAAAGCTTTTGTTTTGTCCAAGTAGAAGCGTAATTGCCTGTGTATGTCCAAGGAATGTAGAAGTTTCTCCCCTTTATTCTGGGCATTTGGATAAAAAGTTGGCAAGTGAATAGTTTGGTTAAGGGCCACACTGGATACCACCTTAGGCATAAAAGAAGGGTTTGTTCTTAGAGAAACCCTGTCTTGGTGAAAAATGATGAAAGGCACCACTGCCATTAGTGCCTGTAGTTCGGAGACTCTTCGTGCTGAGGTTATTGCCAGGAGCAGAGCAGTTTTCCATGATACATATTTTAATTCTGCTGAATTGGCTGGCTCAAAAGGAGGTAAAGTGAGCTTTTCCAAGACAAAATTGAGGTCCCAAGTAGGTGTTGGTGCTCTCCAGGGCAGTCTTATGTTTTTAGCCCCTCTGAGGTACTGCTTTAGCAATGGATGAGAGAAAACAGGAGGATCTGTGTTGTAATGAGCCGATATGGCAGAGGCGTGGATCTTAATGGATGAAAAGGATAGTCCTTTGTCCAGCATCTCAGTTAAATATTGTAGTATCTGAGGAATGTTAGGGACAAGAGGGTCAAGGCTTTGAGCCTGGTTCCAGGCACAGAATCTCTTCCACTTTTCTGAATAAGATTTCCTGGTGCTAGGCCTCCTGGCCTCCAAAATGACATCCATAACAGCTTTAGAGAGGTGTTGTCTGTTTGGCTAATGTATCTGCCATGCAGCCAGGTTTAAGGTTTTGAGCTGACTGTGCAGGATCTGATTGTTTTGTTGAGTCAGTAGGTGTGGAATTTGAGGCAAAATCCAAGGTGGGCCTTGAGCTAAGTTCTTTAAGATTGGGTACCAATGCTGGCGTGGCCAGTCTGGAGCAATCAGAATCATCTGTGATTTTTCTTGTCTGGCTTTTAGGAGTACCTTTGAAAGGAGAGGCAGAGGTGGGAAGGCATAAACTTTTAGGCTTTTCCAGCTGAACGAAAGAGCATCCACTTTCCATGCTTGTGTGTGATAAGTCCTTGTGCAGAATTTTTGTAGTTGGCAATTCAGTGGGGAGGCAAAAAAATCTATATCCGGGCACCCCCATTTTTGCATTATCATGCTGAAGACTTGTGGATTTAATTTCAACTCGTGAGGATCCATGATGTTTCTGCTTAAGTCATCTGCCAGAGTATTTTTCTTTCCTGGCAGGAATTGTGCTTGCAGATGAACTTGTAAGTTAGAGCTGTATTCCACAAGGTCATGGCTTGCCTGCATAGGGGGTAAGAATGAGTGCCTCCTTGCTTGTTTATGTACCACATTACTGTGGTGTTGTCTGTCTTTAATAATAATTGTCCTGGCTGCAGAAGGTCCTTGAAAGCTGTTAGGGCATTTTGTACATCCAACATCTATTTTGATTGATGTGAAGGTGCATTTTGTCTGTGGTCCATTTGCCCTGAATACACTTTCCTGCCATGTGTGCTCCCCAGGTGTAATCCGAAGCATCTGTTGTTAAAGTCTGCCTGGCTGTGGGAAGAGTGAAAGGCTGACCCTTGTTGAGGTGACATGCCTGTGCCCACCATCGAAACTCCTGTTGTAGGCTGGGAATTAGTGGTATTACTGTTTTCAAGCTGTGAGAGTGTTGAGTCCAAACACTTTTTAGGTACCATTGTAGTTTCCTCATATGCAGTCTGGCATATGGAATTAGTAGTATGCAGGATGCCATGAATCCCAAGGCCTGCAGAATTTTTCTTGCAGGGAGTTGGGACTTGGTTTCCATCAATTGAAAATACTGAGTCAGTTGTCCTTGTTTGTCTGGCGTGAGATAAGCCATCTGGGCCGTTGTATTTAAGCTGGCACCCAGGAATATTATCTCTTGAGAGGGTACTAGTTTTGACTTATTTTCATTTACTGTGTACCCTAGGCAAATTAGCAACCTTTTTACAAACGCCAGATGCCTTAGAAGAATGTCCTTGCTCTCTGCTTGAATCAGGCAGTCGTCCAGGTATGGATATATTTGAATTCCTTTTTGTCTGCAAAATGCAATTACTGGTGCCAGGCACTTTGTGAAGACCCTGGGTGCAGTAGATAAGCCAAAGGGCAGTGCAGAGAATTGGTAGTGCATTGAACCAGCTATGAATCTGAGGTATCTTCTGCAATTTTGTCTGATAGGGACATGCAGGTATGCCTCTTTGAGGTCCAAAGTAACAAGCCAAGCTTTCCTGCCCAATATGGGAAGGAGCTGCTGTAGTGTCAGCATTTTGAATTTCAGAACATCCAGGTAAGTATTTAGAGTAGACAGGTCTAGTATGGGTCTCCAGTCTTTGTCCTTTCTGGGGACCAGCAAGAGTCCTGAGTAAAATCTATGTCCTTGTTGCTGCTGTGGCACTTTTTGAATAGCTCTCATGTCCATGAGGGCTGTAATTTGCTTTTGTGCCTCTGCCCAATGATTTTGTGGCAGGTCTGGCATTCCTTTTAGCCTTGGTAAAGTGTGAAAGTGAAACCTGTAACTTTGAGACACAATATTCAGAACCCATTTGTCTTGGGTGACTGCTTGCCAGTTTTGTGAAAAATGCTAGTTTCCCCCTTAAGGAAGCTGCCAAAAGGGAAGAGCTTGGCATTGGAAGGGGGAAGTCATTGGGACTGTTTCTTGTAAGGCTGTGACTTGTCTTCCCCTCCTTTTGGGGTTGAAGCACCTCACTGTCGTGGTCTGTAAGAGCCTTGGGGCTGAGATCTGCCTCTTGGGCGTCTGTATCTGCCTCTTTGTGGCCTGTCTGACACTGGAAAGGACCAATTTTTTGTAGGCCAATTTCTGCTAAATTGAGGTGGCTGTACCTGTAAGAAATCCTTCACTGTTTGCATAGATTTTGCCTTATCCTCCATTTTCTTTAATACCTCTTCTGCCCTGACACCAAATAAAATATCCTACTGTAAAGGAGCATCCAATAATTTTGCCTTAACATGATCTGGTAAACTTTGTTCTTTTAACCAAGCATGCCTTCGAATCACAGATCCTGTAACTGCTGCTCTACAAGAAGCCTCTAATGAATCAAAACCACATTGCAAATTATGCTTTCCCACTTGTTCAGCTGCATGCAATAAATCCTGCATTTCCTTATAGTCAGGTTGTTCTGCACTTGTACTCATTTTCTGTTTTAACTGAGACAGTAAATATTGTTGATATTTAAGCATGTGAAACTGGCAGTTTAAAACTCTCACTGCTAAAGTTGCAGAGGTGTAAACTTTCTTCCCCCATCTGTCTAATGCTCTAGAATCCCTGTCAGAGGGAACTGGATTTTTAGCCGTGGAAGCCTTTACCCCTTTGGGACCCTGGGAAATAGTTTCTGGGTCAGCAACAGGGTTTTTATAAAGAAATTTGTGAGAGTCAGGGACTCTGTAGT
Source organism: Protopterus annectens (assembly GCF_019279795.1). NCBI lineage: Eukaryota > Metazoa > Chordata > Ceratodontiformes > Protopteridae > Protopterus > Protopterus annectens. The sequence continues at coordinate 1,938,860,485 of NC_056737.1, read as the reverse complement.
ACCTGTCCGGCTTGACTGGAGCAGGGGGTAAAGAATCAGGATTTAAGCTGGATTGAGAGAACACATCATCCACAATATCCAACACTGGCGGAATAGCAAGGGGCCTGTGCTGAGGCAATACAAGAAAGTCTCTGAGTCTTTTCTTGGATTCTGAGTAATCCTGGTCCTCCCAATGGAAATGCTCCCTCATGGTATGTAAAGTTTCCCCAAAAGAATAATCCTCAGGAGGAGAGGCTGAAGGAATTGATTCTTCAGCATCTGAGTCCTCATAGGGAGGTAAAGAATATCCCTGGTCTGAAGAGAAATCAGAATAAATAGAAACCTGGTCAGAGGAATCATAGTCTGTATCCTGCCTAGGCCTTTTGTCAGGGGAAGATGGGAACCCCTGATCAGAGTAATTAAGTCTTCGGCCATTTTGAGCATCTGCTTTTTAGGCATGGAGGCCTGTCCAGGTGAATGCTGTACTTGCTTCTTTGTCTTTAATGTAGTTTTAGACTTGGCTGTAGGTGCAATGGTAAGTTGTGAAGGTCTAAAAACACCCTCAGAAGCTGATGCCTGCTCAGCTGCTCCGGACCCATCTGAAGGGTTAGTCTCCGTAGGCCCAACACCTTGAGTATCCAGAGGCCTAGGCACCTCCACGTGGGAGTCGGCAGTGGCCTGTGGCTCTGAGGTAGCGGGTGTCAGGGGCTGCGAAAGCGCCTCACTGAGAACCGGCAAACCGGCGACTGGCCTAGAAGAGGTTTCGTCGTCAGTTTTAGGCCTCGGATGCCTGTCCTTATCCTTGCATTTTTTGCGAATTGCGGTCGTCGGTTGTTCTGACGGCATGGTATAATTAAACCTTTGGCCAAAGTAATGGCGAGCAAAATCAAACCATTTAATAGTGCGTTTGTTAAATCTAGCACAAAACCGACAACTAGTGACACTGTGATCTGGGCCTCGGCATGGAATACAGTAAGAATGAAAATCCTTATGAGGTATTTGCTTCTCACAAGAAATACAATTATTAACTTTTACTGACATCGGTCTGAGGCAAGAAAAAGTTTCCCCAACGGGGTACTTAGCTTTATTGAAGACTTCTGTTCTGAAAATCGAATTTGATATCTCAGGAGTCAGCCGACCGGCACTTGCAAACTACTTTTGCTTCGGGCACCGTGCGGCAAGAAAGACTGAAGAAAATGGCATCGGCTGCTTCTTATATACCCCTGACGCACTGTCGTCAGGGAAGAGGCGACAGCAACCGATGCCAGACCAAGACTTTGGAACTCTGGCTGACTGCAGGACCGCCTGATGGCAGGATAACCCAAGTGTAATGACTGCAGCAGTGAAACACGATGAACATCTGACAGGACATGTGGGGTTATGGTATAGGAATTCAGAAAGCCTAACATGATGTGTGGGGAAGCATGGGTACAGGCATGCTTAAAATCTGATAGGACACATGGGGTTATGGTACAGGAATGCAGAAAGTCTAATAGAATGTGTGGGGAAGCTACGGTACAGGCATGCTGAAAATCTGATAGGACATGTGAGATTATGGTACAGGAATGCAGAAAGTCTAGTAGGATATGTGTGGAAGCACGGGTACAGACATGCTGAAAATCTGATAGGACATGTGGGGTCATAGTACAGGACATAGGAGGTGTGGGGAAGTTAGGGTACAAGCATGCTGAAAATCTGAACTGTTGGGCTACATTAGCTTCAGTCACTAAATGAATCTCAGTCCCCATGACCTTCCAAGATGAGTCAAGGTAAGGCTAATCATTTCTAGAAAGACCCGTTCTACCTCCCCTCATACACAAGGTAATTTGGGATACCAGGGCCAAGGGTGAAGAAATGGCAATATTTACTGGTGGTGAGGAGTTAATGCCAAAATGTGTTCTAGGTAGCAAACTTTGAATATCAAAAGAACAATGATAACATTTGTTGTGTACATTTCGACAGGATTCGTCACACAGCCAAGAAGGGTGCAAGCCACTGGTCCTCATAAATGCCCATCTTTAAGTTTGTTATACAACATTTAACATTTTAAAAGATATTCAACAACAGAGAGAGTGATTTTAGCCAACTTAGGATATGTTTGTACACACACAATCATAATATGAGCCATCAGCAATCAGAAGGCATTGCATGTTGGCTTCAAATTGGGTACTGTGTCTAAAGAAATTGTGTTTCAATTACTAGACCACATTCTTATCACAAGTGTTCTCCTGGCATGTGGGAAAACTTATCAAGTTAAAGGTTCACTAGTAACAGATGCCACCGTGGCACCCATACATACTGACTTCTTTAAGGAAATTTGGGAATCTGTATCAATGACAGCATGACCACCATGTAGTTTGAAGATTTTGATATTTGAAGGATATACCTTGATGACAATGAATGAATGTACATCATTCGGCCATATTGTACAACCATTCTTAAACAAGAAAGGAATTTTTTACAGTTGCTGCATAAAAGCAAATAGTATTCTTTATTCTTCATGTTGTAACTATGCTCGCATGCAGAAACTTTCATAATTTTTCCTCCCTTGCATCTTATTTTTTTCCACTGGGTCCATCATTTTTAGCCACACCATTAAAACATTGCAATAATCCTGTGCTAAATTATTTTAAACTCCTCTGCAAAAATAAATGTTCAGCAAGAGATTTTATGATGAACAGTAACCAAGCTTTTCTGAAAGAAGTTTTGCATCAGTTCCACAACAGTTTTACCCTTATAATTTAACGCTACTTGTAAACCCATGAAAAGACAGATCCTGACACAATCTTGCAAATTTCAAATAATGTAAGGTAACTAAACTTACCATAGTTATAATTTCTTTGTACATACGTTCTTTGAGTAGGCTTGATAGGTTTGCACTTACATTGACCTGAAGAAAATAGAAATGTTGTTTATAAAACGTAAAACCAATGGAATGTGCCAATATATAGTTAACTAAAATGTTTACAGAATGTTTACTCAGAATCGATTCATTGAAATAATTAAATGGTTCTACAATCAGCATATTAGTAGTCTTAAAGAACATACTTGAAAAAAGGACAAATTTATATAGCAACATACCTTAGCTTAGAATGGTATGATAGAGAGGATTTTAGAATACAGGACAAAATAACTTTCTTATACTGCAGTGAAGTTGGTTATTTCAGGAAGAGCTGAGTGAACATATTTCATTTCCACTGTAAAATTATATTGATGAAGCAAAGCATAAACATAATAAAAATAAGGCTGAAATTTATTGACAAGTTGCCCAGTATGCAAAGCTGTCCAGTGTAGTTGGCATACTAGGCGAGTTGTTCAGGTCATACAGCCTCCTGTTGTTTTAAGTGCAGCTCCATGCTACTTGTTAGAGTGAGTTTCACCTGGTATTTAAAATGCAGTTGTCAGGGGTAGGATCCAAGACAATGTGACCTATGAGTAGCCTGGTGGCATGCTGGTCATTCAGCATACTTGCACAGTAAAGGCCCCCTACAACATGTATTATGTAAATTAGCCTAAAGAACAATGTAAAACAATGCATAAATGTACTGTAATAGGTAGAGACATGCACTTATGCATTTTAATGGTAGAGATTCTGCTCAGGTGAAAGGAGACGGTTTTAAATTGAGCATTTCATTGTCAAACACATTCACCAGTAATGAAATGTTGCTCTTGTAATATGCCTAATTTATGAATCTCAGAATGGCACAGCACCACAGCTTTGCACGATTACTGCAAGGCAAGCTGCACTGCTGCACCATTCTCTGTGAATCCTGGCCTGCATTTATCTGAGCATTCATCAGCCTTCATTAATGTTTTGATTGGCAATATACTTGACATTTTATATAGCTGAATAGCCAGGTAGATAAGAGAGACAAACAAAGACAGTTACGTAGATATATAGATAGCTAGATAAGACAGATAGACAGACATACATATATATCCAGGGGTGTGCGTGTGTGTGTGTGTGTGTGTGTGTGTGTGTGTGTGTGTGTGTGTGTGTGTGTGTGTGTGTGTGTGTGTGTGTGTGTGTGTGTGTGTGTGTGTGTGTGTGTGTGTGTGTGTGTGTGTGTGTGTGTGTGCGCATTTCCAAAAGTTCACCCCCTCCCCCACACAGCAAAAGGAAAATGGGATGAGACACACACAAACAGCTACAGCAAGACTCAAAGCTACATACAGGAAGCAGATGCACTGCTGTGTGGTATGAAGAAAATTCATCACGTGTGCTCACATAGGCAGTTTGCATATACATTTTAATAGTCACACACTTTCATAACTTATATTTAATAAAAAACTTTAGTTGGGCTTGTTTGTCTACAACCTGGAGCATATCATTGCTGGAGCCTTCCTGTGTCCTGACAGAGTGCTCTTCAAACTATCTGGAGATATACAGAGCTGAATATATTTTTCTGACACTTCAGAGTTGTGTACTGATAATTGTTGCTTGACTAATTTTATATCATTGCAGACTGACTTCAGAGTTGTGCACTGTTATTTTTGCTTTACTGTATAGTTGTTCAGATCTCTGCTGAAGGTGTTTTTCCCCACCTCCCCCTATTTCTCTGTGTCTTAAGTTGGTATAACTGGTTTTACGTCCTGTATGTAATCTGACTATCTCAAGGATTACTTGCATAAAATTAGACCCTCTTAGTAACAGCCTGCATATCATTGCTGGAGCCTTCCTGTGTCCTGACAGAGTGCTCTTCAAACTATCTGGAGATATACAGAGCTAAGTATATTTTTCTGGCACTTCAGAGTCATGTACTGTTAATTGTTGCTTGACTAATTTTATATCATTGCTGGCTGACTTCAGAGTTGTGCACTATTTTTGCTTCACTGTATAGTTTTTCAGATCTCTGCTGAAGGTGTTGTTTTTCTGCTACCCACCCTCCCTATCTTGTTTAAATTTGGAAGCTTTTGCAGTTGCCCGCCCCCACTGTAGATTTGATCTGGGACACTCCCCCAGTCCCATCTCTTTACCTCATTCTACCTAACAGACTCCTTCTGCACTTGTTTTTAGTCATTTTTAATTTAATTGCATTTTTTAAACTGTTTGGTCTAATATTGCTACATACTCAAGCGTGCTAGCTTGCACTGCATTTGAATTGTTTTTACTGCTGTTTTAGCTACTTTTCTGTATAAAGAAAAAAAATTTAGACTGTTTCCTACCTTTCCTGTAACTAGTGTAGTCCAGATTCAGATTTGCTGTATGCAGGACTGTATGTAAGCTTCTGAGCCCCCAAGCTTTCTGTGTTGGAGGGAAGCCTTCTAGCTTATCAGTGGGAGTGGTAAGCACTAGGTAACCTATCTACCACATAAGGAGTGGTTCTGGCCCAGAAATTGTAGTTATTGGCTGTTTGGTCAGTTTTTCCATCTCTCTCAACTTTCTGATTTAAAAGCCCACATTTGCACTTGTTTCCCCCCTTTCCTGTAACTAGTTTAGTGCAGATACATATTCTTAGTTTTAGCACTTGAATTTGTTTATTCGTGATCAGCACTTGTTCAGAACTTGTAAGCACTAAATAAGCTATTAATTATTACAGCACTCAACCTTCCTCATTACTTAGAGGAAAACAGTTTTGGTACTTACTTTTCTCACTTACTTAGAGAAAAACAGCTCTTGTACTCACTTTCCTCAATTATCTAGAGGAAAATAGTTTTTTTATTCAGGCATGTCCAAGGATCAGCTCCCAGTGTTCTCTTCTGTCTATCTGATGCATCTGGGCATCTTGGGGCAATGTAGAAATTGCCTCATGTACACAGACAACCCTCTCCTCCTACCACCCGACACTGCAACCTGTGAGAGATGCACTTATATAGCCAAACTGGAGGTAAAGCTCTCTCCAACCAAGGCTGAACTTGACAGTCAAGAGGAGAAGGTAAACACTTGCACCACACCACACTCATCACATAGTCTCACTAAATCTACACCACCAAAATCCACACATAGAAACACAAAAACATTCGCAGAGGCTCTCAATAATAATCTGCTCAAGCAACATGGACCTCCAAAGCAGAAATGCAAGCAACCTCCACCCCCCAACACAACCCAAATGACACATAGCCCACAGACTCAATGTGCCACTCAACCACAGCCAATAAGGCAAAACAACGTACCCAAGACACTAGTCATAGGTGACTCTACAGTCAGGCACACTGATGTCCCACTCACCAGGCTAAACAAGGAGAAGGTTACTGTCAGCTGCCTGTCGGGTGCCAGGATCCACCAAATAACCCACGCACTCAAGTCACTCCACAACAAGTACAAATATGACTGTCATTTTGCATGTTGGTGTGAACAACCTGAGATGTACCTCCCTGGACTACATGAAAAGAGACATGGAAGAGCTCTCCGATCTTGTAGCCCAGGCAGGTATGACCCTAGCCCTGAGTAGCATTCTGCCATCACCCAGAATGATACCGCAGTACAAGGACAAAATTATGGACTTCAACAATTGGCTAAGCTTTTGGTGTCACTCTAAAGGGATCCAGTATTTGTCTGCTTGTGATGACATGGTCAACAGACCATGATATTTTGCCAGAGATGGCCTGCACCTGTCACCCCTGAGATTCCGGATACTGGCTAAGGTTCTTGCCTCCCCTGTAGTGCCTTTTTTAGGCAAGGTTCAAATGACAAATTCACCACCATAACAGGAACAGGCAAGCAAAAACTGAGGGTGATGCTACTCAATGCTAGAAGTCTAAATCTCAAAATGCACTTACTCGAGGCACTCCTTAAAATGGAGAACATTGATATCTGTGCAGTGACTGAGACTTGGTTCAAGGCTTCAGAGAGCACCGCTGCACTACCAGGCTATAGCTCAAACCACACTTTTCGGCCATGTAACCTGGACCGGAACACCAAAGGCAGAGGTGTGTCCATATTCATTAAGGATATCCATACCTCCAGGCTAGTTGCTCAGCATAATGCATCCGAGGCTATCCAAGAGCAACTAACTCTGGGCAAAACTGCAATCCAAATTGTAGCTTGGTACAGATCCCCCACCATGCACCAGGATTCCCACTCCTCTTTTCTTGATGTACTGGAAAATATTAGGGTTCAACCAAACACCCTAATAATGGGTGATTTCAACTACCCCACCATTAACTGGGAAAACTACTCATGTACCAACTCCTTCACTCAATGCTTTCTGGAATTCATAAACACCAGTGCCCTGGATCAGCTTATCCACACCTCCACCAGGGGCAACAATATCCAAGATCTAGTCATTACCAACATGAGTGGCCGGTGTTGCACACCTGAAGTCAATGCCTCATTGGTCCGATCCAACCATAAGCTAATCACCCTAGATATCCACATCCTGCCCTCACCCCCCCATTAAGGAAACCATGGTAAAAAATGTCTCCAAAGCCAACTTCATGCTTCTTAAGACAGAAGTGGTGAACTTCATGATACCCATGCAGATGGACAATACAGTTACAACTACTGAATCCTACACAATTGCATTTTATAAACACTTAACATGAATGCATGGATCGTGCTATCCCAAACAGAACCAAGATGCTATCCTCCAAAAAAAGGAAGCCAATCTGGTGATCCCCTGCCATAAACAAACTGTACAACAGAAGGAAGAAACTGTTGCAAAAGAGAGTAAAATCCAATGAGTGGAGGAGCTCCCTTGTCAGCCTCAGTAAGAAGCTAAGATCCCTGATAAAATCCTCCAAAGCTAGTTAAGAAAATAAAATCACCACTGATTTTAAAGACAACCACAAAGCATTCTATAGCTATGTCAAGAATCTCAATGGCAACACTCAGATCTGCTCTGAGTTATAGCACAATGGCACTAAATATACAGACCCAACTGATATTGCCAACATCCTGGCAGACAGGTTCAGTGCTAACCTTACCCCTCTCTCACCCCCTAAAGGGCTCATCTCTATACCGGAAGAATGTAAAGTTCCTGTAATCACAGCTGCACAGGTAAAAAACACACTCTCCAAAGCCAAGAACACAGCATCCATGGGACCAGACAACATCCCAGGCTGCATTCTACATGAACTACAGAATGAACTGGCACCCCACCTAAGTACCATGTTCAATCATAGCCTCACCTCAGGCTTTTTGCCCACAGAATGGTGCACAGCGACGGTTATCCCACTCAACAAGGGGGGGAGCCACCATGGACCCCGGGAGCTACCGCCCCATTAGCCTGACGAGCCTGGTCTGCAAGGCCATGGAACATATCATCATGGAACTTATAAACAAAGACATTGGTAATCTCCAAACTCTGGACCCCACACAGTTCAGGTTTGTAAAAGGTAGATCATGTCTCCTAAACCTGACAGACTTCTTTGAAGCAGTCACCAAAGCCATAGACGAGGGTAAGGTGGTTTACACAGCCTATCTATATCTTGCCAAGGCTTTTGACATCATCCCCCACTCTGGAATTATAGATAAACTCACTAAACTAGGTATAAATCCTTATGTCACAAGATGGGTTGCCAATTGGCTCACTGACAGAACCCACAAAACGAGCCAGCACAAAGGTTTAGGCAAGCAAAAAACTACTTTATTGTGGCATGTAGATAAAAGAAATAAAAAAAACAGAAAAACTGCAAACCGGTTTCGGCCAATGTAATGGCCTTCTTCAGTGCAGAAAGAAAAAGTTAAAATGATGCATACTGATGTTCCTTATATACTGAATGATTTAAAGGGATATGTAACCAAAAAAAAGAAAACATTTTTTTTGCTTAGTATAAACATTTCTTCAAAACAGAAAATAATGACAAAAATAGATGTAATAATATTACATGTTATTGATCACATTAGTCCCCAGCAAAATAGGGAAAATAAGCTCAGTTCAAACCCAAAAGTACAGCAATAAGTGTATAAATATATAGTGTCAACATATAGCTTTATCCACATTCATTTAACCCAGGTTTGAACAAAGCACCCAGTTTTGTAATCCATAATGCTTCCATATTATTGAGTTTTTCATGCCAGCCTGCCTTGGTGAACCTCGGCAGCTGAATCCTATCAATGATAGTGAATTGAAATTGGGCAGTTTGGTGAATCAAAGTATGCTTGTATAGGGCATTTGTTAATTTTTTAGTTCTGATAGCACTAAGGTGCTCACTTATGCGAAATCTTAATGGACGAGAGGTTTGGCCGACATAAAATGAAGTACATGTACAGGTGGCCAAATATACCACCCAATCAGAGCTACAATTACCAAAAATCCTTATGTTGAATACCCGTGAAGTGTTGGCACTTGAAAATTCTTTCATTTTGCTGATATACCTGCACGCACTGCAGTGACCACAGGGAAAGGAACCAATGAGTGGATCCCCAAACAAAGTCATTTGTGTGGTTGTTGTAGAGTGAAATTTTTTATAATATGTGAAATGTGACTTTAACGTTCTACCCCTACAGTATGAAAAAGAGCATGTCTCAGGTAATATGTCAGATAATGACTCATGTGCTCTCAAACTACCCCAATGATTATCAACAATATTTCTAAATGAAGGGGTATTATTGCCATAAGCAACTGTGAATCTGATAGGTTGTGCTTTGGAATCAGTAACCACTCCATGTTCATGTTTATATGTTAGTAATTGGGACCGTGGCATATGTCTGACGTCCTGGATGGTTTTATGAAGTCGACATTTATGAAGTCGAGATCTTTGTGACAGATTTATTCAGAGGGGATATAACAGATGTCAACTTCATAAAACCATCCAGGAGGTCAGACATATGCCACGGTCCCAATTACTAACATATAAACATGAACATGGGGTGATTACTGATTCCAAAGTACAACCTATCAGATTCACAGTTACTTATGGCAATAATACCCCTTCATTTAGAAATATTGTTGATAATCATTGGGGTATTTTGAGAGCACATGAGTCATTATCTGACATATTACCTGAGACATGCTCTTTTTCATACCGTAGGGGTAGAACGTTGAAGTCACATTTCACATATTATAAAAAATTTCACTCTACAACAACCACACAAATGACTTTGTTTGGGGATCCACTCATTGGTTCCTTTCCCTGTGGTCACTGCAGTGCGTGCAGGTATATCAGCAAAATGAAAGAATTTTCAAGTGCCAACACTTCACGGGTATTCAACATAAGGATTTTTGGTAATTGTAGCTCTGATTGGGTGGTATATTTGGCCACCTGTACATGTACTTCATTTTATGTCGGCCAAACCTCTCGTCCATTAAGATTTCGCATAAGTGAGCACCTTAGTGCTATCAGAACTAAAAAATTAACAAATGCCCTATACAAGCATACTTTGATTCACCAAACTGCCCAATTTCATTTCACTATCATTGATAGGATTCAGCTGCCGAGGTTCACCAAGGCAGGCTGGCATGAAAAACTCAATAATATGGAAGCATTATGGATTACAAAACTGGGTGCTTTGTTCAAACCTGGGTTAAATGAATGTGGATAAAGCTATATGTTGATACTATATATTTATACACTTATTGCTGTACTTTTGGGTTTGAACTGAGCTTATTTTCCCTATTTTGCTGGGAACTAATGTGATCAATAACATGTAATATTATTACATCTATTTTTGTCATTATTTTCTGTTTTGAAGAAATGTTTATACTAAACAAAATTTTTTTTTCTTTTTTGGTTACATATCCCTTTAAATCATTCAGTATATAAGGAACATCAGTATGCATCATTTTAACTTTTTCTTTCTGCACTGAAGAAGGCCATTACATTGGCCGAAACCGGTTTGCAGTTTTTCTGTTTTTTTTATTTCTTTTATCTACATGCCACAGTAAAGTAGTTTTTTGCTTGCCTAAACCTTTGTGCTGGCTCGTTTTGTGCGTTTTGACATTTTGGTTTGAGCCTTGCACTGGATCCACCTTGCGTGTCTTTTTTGGTTTGCCTCACTGACAGAACCCACACTGTGAAAGTAGCAGACTCCAAATCCGACTTCAGACCAGTGACAAGTGGAGTACCACAGGGTTCAGTCCTGGGTCCTCTCCTGTTTGGTATCTACTTCTCTGAAGTACAGGCTAACACAGAAGGTCTTTGGCTAACGAAGTTCGCAGATGACTGCAAACTAGGAGCCATAATCGAAACTCCTAATGATGTGGACATCCTACAAAAGGGCCTCACTGAGACAGATGCCTGGTGTCAAAGCCATGGCCTCAAGCTCAATGCCAAAAAGTGCATTGTCATCCCCTTTGGTAAAAACTCTGTACTCATGAACTACAACATAGGTGGTAGTATACTTAACACTGAAAGTGTGATAAGAGACCTTGGGAGACAGGTGGACAGTAGTCTCTCCTTTGATAATCACATCACCACAGTAGTCAGGAAATCCTTCTACATGTCACACCTCATCACAAAAGGTTTCTCATCCAGAAAAAAAAGGTCATTGTTCCCCTCTACTCATCACTCATTAGACACATTATAGAGCACAATGTCCCTTTTGGTATGTACCTTACAAGAAATCTTCAACAACTGGAAAGGCCGCAGAAATACCTCACAAAGAGGATTACCGGCCTAAAACAGATGCCCTATGCAGACTGTCTCAAAAAACTCCAGCTTTACTCCGTCGCATATCGCCTACTCAGAGGTGATCTCTGCCTAACATACAAAGCTATGTCAAACCCAGAGCTGTTGGACATGCCCCACTTAAAGAAATCCCAATCCCTCTGAGCTACACGCTCTACGGACCTAAACCTTGTCACCACAATAAACAGAACATGCCAGAGGGATAGATTCCTGTCCCAGCGACTTCCCACACTCTGGAATAAACTACCCATCTTTAGCAAACACAGCTCCTCATTAGCACTCTTCAAGAAAAATCTTGATGATTGGATGGGAAATAGGAAAGTCACCCCGGAGATCACTTATGTGGCACTGCTCGATAGTGGCACAGGAAAATAATTTTCTTGGGTGGCAAAAGCCAGGGTACCTTTTTGGCTGGGCTTGTATAGACCCTAGGGTCGATAGCCTAGTACCTATCTATGAACCTATGAACCTCCCATACCAGCAACTGATATTATAATCACTTCTAGGAGTTCTTTTTTTAACTAGCCTTTCCAGCTGATGCTCTCTGTCAGACAAATTTCCATCTCCTTTCTTGCCCTTGACTTCACCAGCCGCAGCTTTGCATTTTGTTCCACTAATGTGTATGACATTCATTGATTCAATGGGAAGAAACATTCTTTCTCACACATCCTCACATGTTTGTTTCATGTCTGGCCAAGGTGACCAACTGTCCTGTTTTTTTCAGGACAGTCTCAGTTTGGAAGTCTCTGCCCTGGAATCCTGAACATTGTCTTTGGGACACAGAAATTTCCCAGTTTAGACTGCAGCAGTCCCCCTGCTTTCCCATCCTGAGCAGCTCTGGGGACTTTGCGATTTTTCAGGGATGCCATTGGGGATGGGGTAATGTCAGATGCCTTCACCCTGGCAGGAGCCTTCCATGCCCTGCTGCCATCTGTCAGTCGCTCCCTCAAGGACTTCCTTCGTTGGAGGGGGGCTCTGCCTGACCCCATTCACCCAGCTAGGAGCTCTCCAGGCCTCACACCCACCTGCCTGGTGCCCCCTTACTGACTTGTGTCAGGGCCGACCCCTACAGGCCTCCCCTTCAAGTTGGCCGAGAGACCTTCCCTGGCCGCTGCCCCCCATGTTGGGGGACTCCACTGCTTCCATGTCTCCTGCAGGCTGTCAAATCATGCTGGATTGCTCATGCCATTGGACCCTCTCAGGGGAGCTTCCCTCTGATCCTGTCCTCCCCTCCAGAATTTCCCTCGGCTGCTGAAGGGCAGATCCACTCTCATGAAGGCTTCAGAGTCCCCCTGCTTTCTCATCCAGAGCAGCTCTGGAGACTTTGAGATTTTTCAAGGATGCTGTTAGTTATGGGGTGAAGTTGCATGCTTTTGCCCCAACAAGAGCTCTCCAGGCCCTCCACCGTCCACCCTGGTGCTTTCTCAAGGACTTCTATTATGGGGAAGTCTGCCTGACCCCACTCTCCCAGGCAGGAGCTCTCCAGGCCCAGCCACTGTCCATCAGTCACTCCCTTAAGGACTTCTGTCATATGGGGGGGCTGTGCCTGAGCCCACTCACCCAAGCAGGAGCTCTCCGGGCTCTGCTGCTGTCTGCCCCAGTGCTCCCTTAAGGACTTCTATTGTGGGGAGCTCTGCCTGACCCTCCCCTCTCCCAGGCAGGAGCTCGCGCAGCCCTGCCACTATCTGCCTCTCTCCCCCTTCCAGACTTCCATCCCAGAGGGAGCATGATCTGTACCCTCTCACCCAGGCAGGAGCTGTCCTGTCCCTGTCACCTTCCATCTCTCTTTCCCTTCCAGACTTCCATCGAGATGGACCACCACCAGGCTTCCACTTCTACCCAGGAGGGAGAGCTCTTTTCCATGGTTACATATCTCCTGACTGCTGCCAAATCATGCAGTGTTGCATGTGCTCTTGGAGCCTCTCAGGGGAACTTCCCAGCCTCCTGGAATTCTGCTAGGCCAGTAAGCCTCAGACAGTCCCTCATCCAGACTTCTGTGACACCAGTTCTTCCCTTTGTTTGCACCTAGGGCTTTCAAACTTGCACGGGAGATGGCCCTGGGCCCTCCCATCTCTGCGCTTTTTGCAGCACACCTCAGTCTCTCTCCCCCATGGTGCCAGGTGCTGATGGGTGTGCATCACTTCGAGCCTCCTGGCATGTGGCCTCTTGCCTCCTGAGTGATGCCGTTCACAGAGTGGGATCCCCCCAGTGCCAGATGAAGGACGGGAGGCCAATCTGCCAGTCCTGGTGCGAAATGACATGATGGCCCTATCTTCACTCCCATGGTGGTCAGGAGAATGGAATTGCAGACCTGGCTTCCTGGGGTAGCCCTCAAGTGTCCCAGTTTAGATCCTGTAACAAAATGGTCACCTTGTGTCTGGCTGCCAATACAGTCATTGTGACTGCATCAGGCTCTTTCAAGAGACATTAACTCAATACCATATCCCTTCCCACTGCCACTACCATTTAGAAAAGAAAAAATGATTTCTATCCACATTATTTTTTTGTATCTTAGCTAACCTCCTAACAATGATCTGAATCATTTCTTATCCATGGTCCCAGGTAGTGCAGCTTTAGCACTTCCACTTTTCAACAGCCTGCTTCAAATCATCATCTATCATAGAAACTCAACAGTGCAACTCACATATTACACAGACCGCAATACATAGAGACATTATATTCAGTGCTATCATCATAGGATGTTAAATAACATACAGCAGAAGAAATCACACCAATGTTATTCAGCATGTTCGTTTATTTATCACAAGACCTATTCAGAACAAAAAATGATGCTGCAACACTTTAAAAGGCCCTCCCCACAGATCAAGTAACAAGACCACTGATCCCCAATCACAGCAAAACCAAGTAATTATTGATAACATATTGCACATATATTGATAACGATAGTGTGCAAAATAATGACTGTGCCATTTTTGTCCACACTTCCAGTCCTTTACAAACTGATATTAGTACAGACAGCATTTTTTTTCTAGTTGTGGTAGGCTGAACCCCAAAACACCATTTCAGCATACATGGAATTTACTGTTAACAATGCTAAAATGTTTTCAGCACAAGAAGTTTTTGTGACTGTTGATGCTTATCAGGACAATAACATCTTTTCAGACAATGAAGTTTATAAACATTCAAAGGATATGCACATTTATCAAGTCAGTATGTACTTAGAAATGAACTTTTAAATGCAAATAATGATATTTATCAAGCTAGTTATATGTTTGTCACAGAGCCTGAAATCATGCTGTGGATAGAATTCAGGGTAGTATGGATGCAGCACCATAGCACAGAGGGACAAAGCTCTCAGAGTGCCCCAGACAAATTGTATTCAACTAGTGATGTGGGCACTGTAGGGACCACACAGGGAAGATAGGGGGATGGAAGTAAACATGTGATGCCAGTGTCACCCCTCCGGGGGGGGGGGGGGATTCTATTATGCATTTACAGCCAGATGAGATGTGCACTGCAAGTTGTATACCACTTGGTTGGAAAGTTGCATATGTGAGGTAGCAAGCATGCATCTCCCATTGGCAGCAATTTCAGAGCTACGAAGGCTACCATGGTGTGGGAGAGGATTAGGCCACACTCCCCAGCAGCAGTCTGATGTTGCGTCAGTGTCCTTAGTCTCCTCATTGGCCCTGGACATAGGTCAGGTTAACCCAGGGGAGGCTAGCCCACACATACACATAAAAATGAATATGTACATTAATTGGCACAAGGAAGCCATCTTGCAGTTTTTCAGTCATGCAATGGCACATAGCAAGGTGTCTATTGCCCTAGATAACCATTCATTCTGAATGACACAGGGAAAAGGTCTATTGCCTGTATCTCACAATATCAATATACTGCAAGATTATAAAAAGAATCAGTGCTCCATTCTGTAAAACTGGGAGAGGTGGAGATATATACAAAGAAAGTTTACATAGTGATGGAAAATATGTTATATCATACTGTATATGAGGGAACTTGCACCTCAATTTATAAGCTAGTAGTTGTACCTAACAAAGGGCATACTGCACCACATCACAAAATACCCTTTTTAATATCAAGCACAAGGCCTCCACAGCTATGGTTCATGCCATCCTGGGAAATCAATAACCCAATAAAAATATACAACACAGCATATGCTGTCTTTGAGTGTCAAGGCCTCATGCTTTATACTACTCATACTACAAGAATACTGTAAGTGTTCTGTTGTAAGGGTAAATTTTAACAAGCATACTTTACAGCTGTGTATTTAACCTCATTGCATCTATATGCACTTGTCTTCTTGTGCTACTGCATTGCAGAGTGAAGCGTGTCCTGAATTGCAATAGGACATTTTGGTACAAAGTACTATCAAATCAGCTACAATTGTTACATTAATGTGTGCTTTATAGTATATTTCCTTGTATTTTGAGATGTTTTAAATGATGCACTATAGAAGTCGAAGAACTATCGTTGGTTCAGTGTACATGACCACTGACTTCCCCAGGAACCTCTTCTTGTCCACCAGATCTTCCGGGCTCTCCTTCTTCCATGGACTGACATCTGGTCATGCTTGGGGCTGGTGAGGAGATATAAGTATGTCTAGTATCATCATATTGCTGACAAGAAATATTTTTTTTTTCTTTATGGCCTAACTGCTCTCCCTCACATGCACCTGTAGATGTGCAGGAAACGAACATGCAATGGAGGCATTTGGGTGCATTCTCCCACCTCAGCAGTGACTCAGCCAATGCCCCACACCTTCTCCCTTAAGGACATCACCCACCCCCACCCCCATGCATGTCCAGCCATCAATAGGGACAATCTATGAAGAGCACCTGTGTGCCTCACCTCCCTCAGGATGGCCACGCCCATCTTCCCACACCAGTTCCTCAGATGCCTGCACCACTGACTGAACCTGAGTCACCTAGGCTGTAGTCAGGGCTTTATCCCTCTATGTCAGTGTGCTGGTTTAGACTTCAAAGAACCTTTAACAGTGCATAAATGTTTAATAAATGTTTATACAACAGAATGTACTGCTTTTGAGTATATTTAATGATAATGTATTTATTAATAAGGGTACAAGCATAATGGTGGATAAGTTATCAACAGTATCATACTTCACCACATCTGAAAATAATGAGATTTTTATGCATCTGATTGCATATATTTCAAAACCTAACTATATACATAGGTAGCACAAATCCCATAATTATATAGTTCTGCAGACTCTCAGTCCAGCCAAGTAATGTTTGATTCGTTACGAATGCATTCACAATAGCAATTTGGTAACAGATCCATCCTTTCCCCTTCCACTTTCTTCTATTCATAATACTGTCATTTTCATTCGGCAGTGATGCTCAAGAATCTCCCACTAAAGATACATGTATGTTGTGCCAATAACACATCCTCAGCACTTCAGTACTTCACAATGAAATCACTGCATTTCTCCCATGTGTCCACAATCACTACATGAAAAAAAATAAACTTATCTTTTTCTGTGACCACTATGCATTTCCACTGCTACTGGAATGAATTTCCATTTAAAAATTACAGTTTTAGAGTATTCATGTAAGTCATCCAATTCTCTCCATCACATTAGTCAAGAAAAATTTCTTTAAGTAAACAAAGTAATCTAACATCATTTTGAACTGTTGGATATTAACTTGCAATATTTCTAGTATTAATTACTTTCTTTGAAAAGTCTGTGGTTTCCTAAGCCATTTGCTGCCTAACTGGAGTAACAGTAAGTTAATATGGCAGTATTACACTTATGCCCATACGTTCAGGGTCACTTACATGATGTGTATCCAAATCAGAACCTTTTATGCTTATTTCTATGTATCTCAGTGATACATGAATGTGTAAGACAACTTGTCTGCATAACCAGGCCTCAGGCAGTCATGAACACAACCTCAGGTACCTGCAAACACACTGGGGATAGAGGCAAAATCCACAGCAGTAACCAGCAATCCCCAGAAGTCTGCAGGAACATGCGGATAATCTCAGTTACTCTCTAACGTGACAATGTTTAGAAAATGGAAAAATGGAGTCATATCCATGCCACTTTGAACAATCATAAAGCAGAACCCCTGCTATCCAACTTCATCCGGCACACCTTATCACCTAAAATCAAAAAACATTTACTAAAAGTTGATGCTGGCATGCAAAGTAGGATTTATTTCATCAAATATAAAGACAAAAGAAAAAAATAACACTGCTACTACACTGCAAAAAGAATATGTACAGAAATTATTCCTTCTGACATTCCGGTGTAATACTCCAAAAAGATAGTAACAGCTAGGCACACAAGCATTAACAGTTTTAAGTAATATAAAAATTGATGATTTCATGAATGATTTTATCCACCATATAGTGACAAAGCATTTTTTAAAACCAAACTTGCCAATTATAGCAGTACCAGGTCTAATACTCCTGCTGGTTAACTGGGTTTGGTTAGGGTGATGTCACACATTAGACGGAGTAGATCTCAGACTGTAAGCCACAGCCCTGCTTATACTTTCTTCATTCTGGTACTGGCACTTCTAATGATGACAGCACTTGTGAAGACATAAAGCCACACATGTGAAGACATGAAGCCACACACAGAACTTGTCTGACAAGGAGACAAAAATTATGCTCTACCTTCTAGGAATTCATACCTGCATAAAACTGAATCTTGTCTAAGAGATTCAAACTGGAAAAAGACTGACATCTTGCAGGAGCTGGGTGAGCACATGTCAACCCTGAAAGGGATCACCCTCTGTGTCCCCCAGTGCAGACACAGGTATGAAAACCTACAAAAGCAAAGGCCTGACAAGCCGGCTAAGTGAGCAGCCCAAGTGAAGGCATGAACCCCAGAATTCTGTAATAAAATTTTTTTAATTATATTGAATATTAAATAATCCAGAAACCAAAGAACATCACAAAGTTAAGACAGGAACAAAAGCTCTTATCATAAACTTGGGGCACTCTTTGGCTTCTGGATTATTTAATATTAGTGTCTGCAGATTTTTACTTTCTATGTTTCTTCTTTAATTATATCAAGCATATAGATTTAAAAAATAAACTATGAACATTTTACACAAATTAAGTTATATGCCCTACTATGTATAATATGAAGAAAAGTATGTGTAACTGCAAATATGTATCTATTATGACATATGCATAAGAAAACATGAACACATCTGTACACAGTATTGCATCTATATATAAATATGGAATATTTATGTGATGACACACCTTTGTATATAAATACAAATGTATTTTTAAGAGTAAAGAAATATATGTAATTATAGGCAGTTGGATAAATGGTTGAAACAATACATTTCTGTATAGTGTCTAATAGCATTATGGATCAGTTTGAACTCGGTATAACTTATTTTAATTATATTGCTAGTGCTAGTGAAAAATCATCTATGCTCCTCAAAACCTAAGTTTACTTGCAGCCTTTTAAAATACTTGTATACATTAAGACACCATTCATGTCTCTGGAATAGACTTCCCATACATGTCAAACAGAGCACTTCACTAACCCTCTTCAAGCTCAACCTTGATGAGTGGATGGTAAACCACAAATTTGTCCCAGGGGTTCCACATGTGTCCCTCAATGACAGGGGTTACAGGTGCTGACTGAGGTTTCTTTTTGGGGATAAACTCTTAGCTAGGCTTGTAAGAGCCTCATGACCATTAGCCTAGTAACCTCCTGTGATCCTATGAGCCTATGATCCTATGTAAAGGTATCTCCTGTTAGTGTTAATCTTTCAATTTCCTTAACTACTAAGCCTCTTTCTTCCCTTGCCTTCCCACCTGGTGATTATCAATGGCCATAAAATATGTTATTGCTCTTATTCAACACATAGTGTTCACCCTCCTAAATTTGAAATGCATTGCATGATATAAGTTTAGTTGTTTCTGCCTTTCTATATAACAAAATTTAGTAACATCATGTGTATTCCTGCCTGGCTTGTGTGCATTTGTCTACAGAGAATACCACAAGCACTAGTAATAAATTCATACTAAAAGTAGCAGTAGTATTAGTACTAGCAGTAGAACTGGTAGTAGCAGCAGTAGTAGTAGCAATACCAGTAGTTGTTGTTGTACTAGTAGTAGCAATAACAGCAGTAGCAGCAGCAGTAGTATAGTAGTAGTAGTAGTAGTAGTAGAAGCAGTAGAATAGTAGTAGTTGTAGTAGTAGTAGTAGTTGTAGGAGTATAGTAGTAGTAGCAGTATTAGCATTCAAAGTAGCAGTAGCAGTAATAGCAGATGTAGTAGTAATTGTACTAACAGTAGTAGTAGTAGTAGTAGTAGCATTCAAAGTAGTAGTAGCAATAATAGCAGATGTAGTCCTATTTGTAGTACTTATAGTAATAGTAGCAGCAGCAGTAGCAGTAGTAGTATTATTCAAAGTAGTAATAGCAGTAATACCAGATGTAATACTAACTGTAGTACTAATAGTAGCAATAACACTAGTTTTACTAGTACCCTTTGAGTATGATCGTAAATCTAGGTTTAAAAGATCAAACAAACAGCAGTATAAAATGTGTCATCTTGAATTATGCATTTTCTTCAAGTCTTACTGTTTGCAGTTTTATTCACATCTAGACTTGAATTTCCATCTTTATTTAAATTGTAAAGATCCAAATTACTTTAGTTTTTTCTCAAAAAGTTTTTATTTTTTTTTTCAAAATATTATAAATGGCTTAATTGATATTTATCTAATAATTTAAACAGAATAGTAAACTATATGCATTACTTACATTTGGCCTGAAGTTAGATTATAAGATAAACCAATCTGAGTCAAATTTGTGTGATATTAAACAAATATTTTTCTTCCTCTTTTTTCCCCCCCTTCAAGAAGAGTCTGAGTAAATTTTTAATGTCTCAATAAGGGATAATGTCTTCTTCCATGGGTTGCTATTCCATGTTTTAGGAGTAATCCTTAGTTCCTTGACTTTGACTTCCATCGTTGCTGTTTCATTCAATAGTTTTAAAAATTCTTCAAAAGATGGTTCAGAGATGGATTTCCATTTTCAAGTGATGCGCTCCCTAGCTACCACTATTATAGCCCATAATAAGTATACATATTTTTTTATTCATTTCAGTTTTTTTCATTAATATTCAATAAAATTAAAGTTTTAGTTAAAATAAATGTATCTGTGAATATGGCTTGTAAGAACTTACTAATATCTTCCCCATATTTTTTGACTTTAATACAATCATAGAATATGTGTACCCAGTCTGCTTTACATGTTTGTAGGCATCTCCAACAGATAACATTGTTGGAAAAGCCAAGTTTGGCAAGTTTATTAGGTGTCTAAAATGATTTATGCAGAAATTTCCATGTATATATTCTCCAAAATTGTGTGTTAGTTGTTGATTTGATAGAACACAATATATTTGTTTTACTCTCCATGAATATATTTATTGAATCTCCTTTGGTGATAAAATTCCAATAGTTTTGTTGAGTTTTAACTTTATAGTTTATTAATAATTTGTATAATTTTGAGGTGATATTTTCCCAATTGTGATTATCATATATAATTTCATCTATTTTATAAATTTAGGTCTGATTTTAAAAAGCAAGTTATTTATTATTCTGCACAGATCTTGTGAATATATTAGTACACTTTGAAGAACTAGCCAATCAGACGGCAAAATATCATATGTACTTATCTGCTGCCTGTCAACAATTTTTTGATTATTAATACAATGCCGCCAACAAATAAAGTTTTTTGTTTCCCATGTGGTAGACATTCTTATGTATCTTATTAATGAAGGTTTTTTGTGGAACTAAAAGGAATTATTAAGTCTATCCAAATCTTTATATCTGTGTTGGCAATAACACATTTTCAAAATATGTTAAAGACGTAAGTTGTAAGTTTTAGTTTAGTAGGATTCCTATGCATAAAATCTGCCATGGTTTATTAATTTGATTATCTAACATATTTTTTTATTATGGGAGTTTCACTTGAATAAACAGTAGTATGTAAGGTTTTCCAACTGGAAGAATAATTTGGATCAATCCAGTTTATGATTATTCTGAATATAGAAGCTTTTATGTAGATCTCAATATCTGGAAAACTGAGTCCTCCTTGATCTCATGGTCTGATGTGATGTATGAAGGCTACTCTATTTTTATTAGGATACCAGATAATTTTAATAAAAGTGCATTTATTTCTTTTAGAAAATGTTTTTTTTCTGGTATCTTAGGGATAACTTGTGCTATATATAAAATTTTCGGCAATAATATCATTTTTATTATTTGTAATCTATCTTCAAAAGTTAAACATATTTATTCCAATTTACTATATAGACTTTCATACTATTTATGATATTATTGTAATTTATAGTTAGGGTTTCTTCTATATTTTCCATAGAATAATGCCTAAGTAATTTAGGGTGGAAACTTGCTTACCTATTATATTATTTCCATCTACTAGAAAGTCATTGTTTTTGTTCAGTATGAAAAGTTAGATTTTGTTTTGTTGAAGTGAAGATCTGAAATTAAGTCAAAATTTTCTACCTGTTCATCTAATTCTTTTATAGATTCTTTTGAGGTGGATAATGTAAGGAGTATGTCATCTGCAAATAACATAATTTTAGAATTATATTGTCTATATATATATATATATATATATATATATATATATATATATATATATATATATCGATACATTTTATTTTAGTATTGGAGCAAAATGAAGAGGCAAATAATTCAATAGCTAGAGCAAATAAAATAGGAGACATGGGACAGCCTTGCTTTGTTCCTTTTGTTAGTACTACAGGTTCAGAGATAAATGGTCCTAGTTTTACATATGCTAAGTTGTTTTTGTAAATATTTTTATTAATGAAATAAAGGAATGAGGAAATTCATAAAGTGCTAATACCTTAAATAGATATTCCCAGTTTAGTGAATCAAAACATTTTTCTATGTCTAATGCTATTATTAGAGCTTCCTGATTTTCTCTATTTAAGATACCTATAAGGGTTAATGCTCTCTGAATATTATCATGTGTGCCTGTTATATATAAAACCTGTTTGATCTTTGTTTATGATGTGGATCAATGATTTTTTAATTATAGAGGTTCATAGATTAGTACTAGGCTAACTGCCCTTGCGAGCCATTTTTTTAAGCCTAGCCAATGATCCCTTGTGAGACTCAAACCTTGCACCTTGTGTTTGTATGGCAAACACCTTAACCATTAGGCCACCCTCCCAATTCTATTAACTAAGATAGACATAAAAGATTTATAATCTTTATTAAGCACAGATATTGGTCTATACGAGTTACATTGTGTGGGATCTTTATTTTCTTTTTAATAGGTGTAATTAGTGAGTATCTGCATGAAGGTGGTATTATGTTTTGTGTTTGAATTTCAAGTAAAGTTTTACGAAAAATTGAGGTTATGGAAGTTGGTAAAATTTTATATAATTCTATTATAATACCATCAATTCATGGGGCTTTATTGCACTTACTTTCCTTAATACTTTCTGTAACTTCTTTATGTGTGGTTTATTTTTGAATATCTAACTTCAATTTTTCTGATATTTTTGTGACTTTGGGAAAGTTTAGTTCTAAATTTGAGAAATTGATATGAGTTTTAATAGTTCCATAATGTTCCGCATAATGATGTTTAAAAGCATCAAGAATTTCACTTATATCCGATACTTTTTCGTTCATTTTCCCTTCATGGATGATGTTAGTGATGTTATTTGATCTAGATTGTCTTTTAATTCTTATAGATAAATTATGATGTGTCTTGGTGATGTAGAATATGAATTTAGTTTTAGTTTTTCTAATGCCAAATTCATTTTATGGGTTAGGATTTCATTATATTTTTTGTTCGACTTTTCAATTGTCTTTTTATTAATAGAAGAATTTGTTGAATCATTGCTGTTGATCTTTATAAGTTGTTTTTGTATGCTGTGTAATTCAGATTCCCATTCTTTTGTATTGCTTTTTTTTTTGAACCACATAAGGGTTTTACCATATATAGGCTTTCAGAGTATCCCATATTATGACTATGTTTATCTCTTCAGTACAGTTGGTATCCAAGAAAAATTGCAGTTCTGAAATTAGCCATGTTATATATGTTATTTTTTTTAAAGTCCTCTTGAAATTTGTGAATACAGGAATTAGGATCTGACAAGGGACAGGGGGTTAAGAATTTAGTTATTTTTGTATTTAGCTCTTGTGATACATACATTTTGTTTATTCTTTTTGAATACTAAATCTATGATCTTGATGGGAAAATAATAGTGAATTATTATCTTTAAAGCTGAATGTGTCGATTAGATTATGATTTTCATTCTATTTTATATGTAATTTTGCTATAGACTCAAGACACAGGTTTCTTTTATTGGTAGTCTCTGAGTTATCTAAAATACAATTAAAATCTCTACCTATTATCAGATTACCTTTATATGTTTTACTAATGAAATCAAATTGTTTTTCAGTATGCCGGGAAACCAGTACAAGTTTACTAGTGTCCAAATCCTGTTATTAAACTTTAATATAACAAGAGCTAAAAGACCTTCTTTGTCTTCATAATTATAAATGATTTGAGCATTAGTGACATTCTTTTTCCACAAAATTATTACTCCACAAGTTTTTGTTTTATGTGAGGAATGGGATAACGTTAAATATTCTTTTGGATTCCATATATGTTTATCATTTATTTTAAAGTGTGATTCTTGGAGAAAGATCACCTATGCTTTATTTAATTTTAAATATCTTAATAGGTTTGATCTTTTCTTTGGGTTGTTCAAGCCATTGATATTTAATGAAAGTAGTGTTAAATCCATATATTTTTACTCAGTTTAGAGATTATTTATGAAATAAATAATACTCAGTATTCTTCTGTGACACTGTAATTGTACAAAGTTCTTATAATTTATAAATATTATAATCAGACTGATTTATTTACTTATTTATTTTTTGTTAAGGAATATAAGATGAATTCTAGTTCAGGTCCACAAAAAAGAAAAAAAAGTTTAATATGATAACAATTACATGTAAGAAAATAATCCAACATTTCAAGAATTCCCCTATTATACATGGAATGATATACATTCCTAATCCAATAGATAAAAAATAATCTATCAGAGTGTCCCTCATATCTTAGCAACAAAAGTTCCCTTTGAGCTCCATATTAATTTTACTGGAGATAATTTGAATTTGTATAAGAAAACAATATTTAATTTACTTATAAATCAATTATAACTAATTTAACTAAAATCATATATGGGAATTTGTTTATGAGTTCAAATTATGTCTCATCACATCTAACATGTTGTGTTGTCCCCATATAGAATCTATATGAATTAAAATAGTCTTAGATATCTAATATGTTACTGTACAAAATTCACCAATCAATGATGTATATCACTTAGTAATACACTTTTACTTATTTCATAAATAATATGTTTTCTCACTTTGTATATGTATTTTGAATGGATACTGAGATGTTCATTAAAACATCTTTTTACAAATGAGTGTTCTCTGATAATTTGCCTATAATATGATTGATGTGTTGTCATGTTTTTTTTTTTTTGTTAAATTGCTTTAGTCATTAAACAGTTTTGTGTCACCATATCAACATACTATATGGTTTACAAGCCATGTATCACAGGACTGTGTAATGTGTTTTATATGGACCTTTTCAAATAATGCATTTCAAATTCTTTATACTAATTACAATATTAGTTAAATAAATAACTAATGTTTGTGTATACATGCCTATGTATTATTTCTCATTTCAGTATAAAATTGTGATCATTTCACTACAGTAAATACCTTGCTCATTAATATCTAGAATTAGATTTCTATCATAAAGACATTAATGAAATATTGTCTCAACTTAAAAAATAATGAAGTATATTATATATATATAAACAAAAAAGATTCCTAAGAGGAGATACACTGAGCAGGCATTCAATACACTTATTAAACACTAAATAATAAAACATTTTTGTATTTAACATGCAGGTTTTCCATTGCTATAGATTAGTATCGCTAACTTATAAAAAACTTTACATTTATAAAGCATCTTTCTACAAGTTAATATAGAATATCAAAATCTTCAATGAACATGTTACAATGTAAGTGGCTGCCTACGTGAATAGCATTTGTATAAGTTAAACATAGTTTTGAATTTTAGCATGCAGTATCATCCTATGAACAATTCTGAACTTATGTCTGACTCCAAAAGAATTTTCCTATTTCTTATATTACATTGAAGTTAATCTTATAAATGTGAACAGATTGTACTTTGTATAGAAAACGAGTAGTCAGAAATATTACGTTTTACTACCATCTATATTGTCACTGGAATGGTGAGAAACATTCTGTGCTAATATCTAACAATGCTATTAACTTTAATTGTGTTTATACCCTATAGAAAGCTGTTTGTTTTTTAGTAGATTTAGAAAGCTACTCCATTTTTGAGTAATCATGACCCTGGGACTCTGTCTAAATAATTTTAATACTTTTTCTTTCTCCTTTCCCTTTTTTCCCCATTTCTTTCCTCTTTCACTCTCTCCCATGTCATTCTGTATAGTTACTTCATTATATTGTTGATATGACAATGATGGTGAGATTCTCAATATGCATTTTGTTTGTACTGTTTCCTTGTATGACTTATTTACTGTTTGGTTGTCAAAGCTTGTATATATTTTTTTTCCTCCCCTTTCTTTTTGATCCTGCTGTCTTAATAATTGCCTCTATTTGCCACCTTTTCTGCCAAATTAAAAGAGGGAGACAATCTGCTTCTTAGTTTCTTATCTTCAGCTGACTTCTCAAGTACTTTTATTACTCAGAGCCAGTGTTTCTTACATGTAATCAGTATTAAGACCTCTAATCTGGTAGACAAAAGACACAGTGGTTTGTGAGCTAAATACATACCTGAGCTCTTGGTTATTTCACTGCTTGCATTTTCAATAAAACCTGGGTGCTGTAATGCTTTGTGTATGATCTAAGTTACTGTAACTCTTGCTATAATATCACCTCACCTCTTCTTACAATAACGTGTTTCCTTTCTTAACATATTTAAGAGACTGCATGTCCCTTTAAGACTATAAGGAAGTGCATGAATGCAGAAATACATTATCGCTATCCTTCCTTTCAATGTCATCATCCAGTTTTGTATATTAAAACTTTGTCTATCTACCTGGCAATATAACTATTTTGGTCTTAAATCTCCACTCCTGTCTTGTTTACGAGGAAGAAAATATAGAGGAAGGGATTCTTACAAGAATATTAAAAGCTCTCTAACTTTGTATGAGGTTCATTTGTTTTGTTTGTTATTCTGTCCTTCCCTTGCTTCTACCCTCTTTTTTGTTTTATGGTTTATTTGTTGAATTACATCTAGACAGTATTTGTGTCTCTCAGTCTTACAGTTTATGAGACATTTGTTCAAACATCTATGAGATGACTTGATGCCCTGAGGAGCTCGTGCATCACCTGTGAGTGATTATTGTCAATGTATAGCTTCTCAGAATGTTGCACATTTGAAATGTGGCTTATTTAATGAAAACCATTTTGTATTTACTAATTTTTATGTGTGTGTAATTATTCATTGTCTGATAGTCAACCTCACCTCTAAGGCAACTAAACATTTTTGTTAGATACAGTTTTTTTTACTCTTGTATACTCTAATATACAGTGTATTATGGCATAAACAATCAGTTTACACAATACTCAATATGACTAGTTAATAAATACGCTAACATTCATTGCATGTCATTGACTTAACTTTCCTTCTTTCCCCTCTTCCCTCCTATTGAATTAAAGTAAAAAGTAACATTTCATGTTAACTAAATGTCTCCTTTACCTATATTTAAGGTAACGCTTTGGTAATATACTGGTTTATATAAGCCAATACAGGAAGGAAACCATGTAAAAAAACAAAACAAACAGAAGGAGATAGACAGCTTAGTAAAAATACAATTGTACATACGTTTTTGTTTCTTTTTAAATGTGTTTCATATCTTAGTAGATTCTTTGAGAGTATTAGGGGGTGCTATGTTTTTAGATTCAGTCCTTTATTTTTTTCTTCATTACAGCAGTCCATGTGTTTTTTAGGAAATCTTTTCAGTGAAGTAGTTGATGACAAGTCCATTTCTTCTGGAATTGTTATTATATTATTGTTCTTGATGAAGGTGGATGCTTCTTCTGTGTTATTGAAAGTCTTCATTTCATTTGAGTAGAAAATCCTTATTATTGAGCTTTTATTTTGTTCTCACGATAGAAATCTACCAGCGACTTTAACCAGTAACAATAAAGGCTCTCCTCCGCATAAATAATAATGGCACTTCAACTCTCTCCAACACCCAATTATAGTTAATAGTATTTATTTACTTACATGTTTTATAATTTTACAAGTATTTATAGTAAGTTTTATATAATCTTTACAGCTGATACTGCTTTTTAATCTAAGGGAGCCAGTCGTTTTACACACACATACAACATGTGTATAAAATGTTGTTTACACATACACAATAATAATTCATATACATACCCAATATGGTGGCCTAATGGTTAAGGTGTTTGCCTTACAAACACAAGGTGCGGGGTTTAAGTCTCACAAGGGATAATTGGCTAAGTTTAAAATGGCTCGCAAGGGCAGTTAACCTAGTACTAATCTATGAACCTAATATATATTAACTCTTGTACATATAGTTTTTGTATACATAGGTTTTCTACTTACAATCAATTTGTACATTTTCTGCTATTAATCAACTCATATAATATATAATCAATTATATATTGTATATAGTTTTTCGTGCCTACTACTTGCAAATTCTGGTTTTTAAACTGAATACACATAAAATGAGATCATGTATACTGAATTTGTATTTTACCAGCAATGGTTAAAAGTTGTAGTAATTAAATGGCCAGCCAATAAGGAAACAATGATTGTTATCTGAATGGTATTTATAGGTTCTTTGGTTTTGTAAAAGAAAGATTCTGATGAAGACTCCGTGAAGGAGATGAAAGCACTCAATCTGTTTGTGTATTTTTATTATAAATAAACTACGTATATTTACACTTTTGTGCCAACTGTGGATTACATTTGCCTGTATCAAAGGGTGTTGGAGAGAGTTGAAGTGCCATTATTACTTATACGGAGGAGAGCCTTTATTGTTACCGGTTAAAGTCGCTGGTGGATTTCTATTGTGAGTTGTTTGCTTCTCTTTGGTTACCAGTTTTTATTTTGTTCTGTTTAAGTAGTTTCACAAGTGGCCAGGTTTTTTTTCTTATATATAGTACTCTAGTGGAATCGTCATTATCAAATCTGATTTGATTTTGTTTATATTTCAAAGGACTTTTTCTCCATGCTGATTTGAGGACAAATTCTTTGTCTAGATAAGATAGGAACTTTACTACTATGGATCTTGGTAAAGTAGAAGGTGAAGCAGATATTGGCTTTCCTATGGCTCTATGTGCCTTCTCTATGCCACAGGATAAACCTTCTTTCAAGTCTAAAATTTCAGGTAACCAAGAGTTTAAAAATAAAATGATATCCTCACCCTCAGTGCTCTCTGGTAGTCCAAAATGTTTATGTTTGTTCTCATTTCTCTGTTCTCCAAGTCATCTACCGTGTTAATAAGCCAGCTGTTCTGCAGCAATAAAAATTCACTTTGATTTTCTTCCTCCTTAAGTCTCCCATCTATGTCACTTAATGAAGTTTCAGTGTCTGTTTGTTTTTGACAGTTTTCTTTTAAGATTTTCTAAATTGTCTTTGAATCCATCCATTTTTAGAGATAACTCTTGCAGTATAGAGGACATCAGTTGTATTAGTTTTTTCATAGTAGTTTCAGAGTGTGAGTTCTTTGAGTTGCTCATTTCCACAATGCTGGATTAATCTCCAAGTTATTTTGACAGGAAAATCTCAATGAAAAAATACCAAAATTGCTATACAGGTAGTTCAGAGGTTTATCAACAAAATGTGGTTATTTTTGTTTGATGAAATTAGATATTTTGCTGTTTTTTTTACTGGAGATAATTTGAATTTGTGTAAGAAAAACAATATTAAATGTACTTATAAATCAATTATAACTAATTTAACTAAAATTATATATGGAAATTTGTTTATGAGTTCAAATTATGTCTCATCATTTCTTAAATGTGTTGTCCGCATATAGAATCTATATGAATTAAAATAGCCTTAGCTATCTAATACATTAATGTACAAAATTAACCAATCAATGATGTATATCACTTAGTAATACTCTTTTACTTAGTTCAATAATTATGTTTTCTCACTTTGTATATGTATTTTGAATGGATATTGAGTTGCTGTTTATTAAAACATCTTTTTACAAATGAGTGTTCTCTGATAATTGTCCCTTGCTTATAATATAATTGATGTGTTGTCATGTTTTTTTTTTTAATTGATTTAGTCATTAAACAGTTTTGTGGTCACCATATCAACATACTATATGGTTTACAAGCCATGTATCATGGGACTGTATAATGTGTTTTATATGGACCTTTTCAAATAATGCAGTTTAAATTCTTTATACTAATTACAATATTAGTTAAATAAATAACTGTTTGTGTTTACATGCCTATGTAATATTTCTCATTTCAATATAAAATTGTGATTATTTCATTACAATAAATACCTTTGTTCATTAATATCTAGAATTAGATCTCCATCATGAAGAGATTAATTAAATACTGTCTTATCTTAAAGAATAATGAATTATGTTATATATCTAAGTAAAAAAAGATTTCTAAGAGGAGAAACACGGAACAGGCATTCAATACAGTTATTAAACACTAAATAATAAAACAGTTTTGTATTTAACATGCAAATTATCCATTGCTATAGATTGGTATCACTGACTAATAAAAAACTTTACATGTATAAAGCATCTTTCTAGAAGTTAATATAGAATATCAAAATCTTCAATGAACATGTTACAATGTAAGTAGCTGCCTAGGTGAATAACATTTGTGTAAGTGAAACATGGTTTTGTATTTTAGCATGCAGTATCATCCTATGAGCAATTCTGAACTTATGTCTGACTCCAATAGAATTTTCTTATTTCTTATATTACATTGAAGTTAATCTTATAAATGTGAGCAGACTGTACTTTGTATAGAAAATGAGCAGTCGGAAAGATTAAGTTTTACTACCATCTATATTGTCACTGGAATGGTGAGAAACATTCTGTGCTAATATCTAATAATGCTATTAACTTTAATTGTTTTTATACCTTTAGAAAGCTCTTTGTTTTTTATTAGATTTAGAAAGCTACTCCATTTTTGAGTAATTATGATACTAGGACTCTGTCTAAATAATTTTAATAATTTTCTTTCTTCTTTCCCTTTTTCCCCCATGTCTTTCCTCTTTCAATCTCTCGCATGTCATTCTGTATGTTTACTTCATTATATCGTTGCTATGACAACGATGATGAGATTCTCAATATGCGTTTTGCTTGTATTGTTTTCTTGTATGACTTATTTAAGTTATGTCTTGACTGTTTGGTTGTCAAAGCTTGTATATATATATATATATATATATATATATATATATATATATATATTTTTTTTTTTTTCCCCTTTCTTTTTGATCCTGCTGTCTTAATAATTGCCTCTATTTGCCACCTTTTCTGCCAAATTAGGAGAGGCAGACAATCTGCTTCTTAGTTTCTTATCTTCAGCTGACTTCTTAAGTACTGGTTTTACTACTCAGAGCCAGTGTTTCTTACATATAATCAGTATTAAGACCGCTAATTTGGTAAAGATAAAAGACACAGTGGTTTGTGAACTAAATACAAACCTGAGCTCTTGGTTATTTCACTGCTTGCATTTTCAATAAAACCTGGGTGCTGTAATGCTCTGTGTATGTTTTTCGTGTGTGTTAGTAAAGAATATTAAAAGCTCTCTAACTTTGTATGAGGTTCATTTGTTTTGTTTGTTATTCTGTCCTTCTCTTACTTCTCCCCTCTTTTTTGTTTTATGGTTTATTTGTTGAATGACATCTAGACAGTACTTGTGTCTCTCAGTCTTACAGTTTATGAGACATTTGTTCAAACATCTATGAGATGACTTGATGCTCTGAGAAGCTCACGCATCACCTGTGAGTGATTATTGTCAATGTATAGCTTCTCAGAAGAACATTGCACGTTTGAAATGTGGCTTATTTAACAAAAAACATTTTGTATTTACTAATTTTTATGTGTGTGTAATTATTCATTGTCCGATAGTTAACCTCACCTCTAAGGTAATTAAACTTTTTTGTTAGATACAGTTTCTTTACTCTTGTATACTGTAATATACACCATATTATGGGATAAACAATCAGTTTACACAATACTCAATATGACTGGTTAATAAATACGCTAACATTCATTGCATGTCATTGATTTAACTTTCCTTCTTTCCCCTCTTCCCTCCTATTGAATTAAAGTAAAAAGTAACATGTCATGTTAACTGAATGTCTCCTTTACCTATATTTAAGGTAACGCTTTGGTAATATACTGGTTTATATAAGCCAATACAGGAAGGAAACCATGTAAAAAAAAACAAAACAAACAGAAAGAAATAGCTTAGTAAAAATATAATTGTACATATGTTTTTGTTTCTTTTAAATGTGTCTCACATCTTAGTACATTTTTAGAGAGTATTAGGGGATGCTATGTTTTTAGATTCAGTCCTCTGTTTTGTTTTTTTTTTCTTTACATCAGTCCACATGTTTTTTTCAGGAGATCTTTTCACTGAAGTAGTTGATGACCAGTCCATTTCTTCTGGAATTGTTATTATATGATTGTTCTTGATGAAGGTGGCTGCTTCCTCTATGTTATTGAAAGTCCTCATTTCATTTGAGTAGAAAATCCTTATTTTTGCAGGATATACAAGACAAGCTTTTATTTTGTTCTGTTTAAGTAGTTTCACAAGTGGCCATTTTTTTTCTCATAGCTAGTACTCTAGTGGAATAGTCATTATCAAATCTGATTTGATTTTGTTTATATTTCAAAGGACTTTTTCTCCATGCTGATTTGAGGACAAGTTCTTTGTCTAGATAAGATAGGAACTTTACTACTATTGATCTTGGTGAAGTAGAAGGTGAAGAAGGTATTGGCATTCCTATGGCTCTGTGCGCCCTCTCTTTGCCACAGGATAAACCTTCTTTTAAGTCTAAAATTTCAGATAACCACAAGTTTAAAAATAAAATGATATTCTCACCCTCAGTTCTCTCTGGTAGTCCAAAAAGTCTTATGTTTGTTCTCATTCCTCTGTTCTCCAAGTCATCTACCTTGTTAATAAGCCATTTCTTCTGCTGCAATAAAATTTCACTTTGAGTTTCTTCCTCCTTAAGTCTCCCTTCTATGTCACTTAATGAAGTTTCAGTGTCTATTTTAGTTTGATATTGTAGTAGTTCTCTAAAGACATCAGTTTGTTTTTGATAAGTTTTCTTTACGATTTTCTAAATTGTCTTTGAATCCATCCATTTTTAGAGCTAACTCTTGTAGTGTAGAGGACATCAGTTGTATTTCTTTTTTCATAGTAGTTTCAGAGAGAGTTCTTTGAGTTGCTCATTTCCACAATGCTGGATTAATCTACAAGTTATTTTGACAGGAAAATCTCGATAAAAAAATACCAAAATTGCTATACAGGTAATTCAGAGGTTTATCAACAAAATTTGGTTATTTTTGTTTCATGAAATTAGATATTTCCTGTTTTTTAAGATAGTTTTGTGGAACTCTAAAAAAGTGTTGCTTTCAGTTGTCCATCTAGGCTCTGCCCCCATCCCAATTACTTTTAGAATCAGTTCAGTACACACACGCATATACACACTGGAGGTTATTTCAAAATTGTTACCAATCATATAATTTACTTGTGTACTACAGTATTTCATCACTCATTAAATCAATGTAAATACATACAGAAATTTACTAAACTCAGTAAAACCAAAATGTGTTTATTTGTAGTGAATCCAAGTAGGGTTAAGCCTATAATAATGAAAAGATTTAGGAAATGTGTAAGCCTTTTATAGCCATTATTGAATTTTCTACTAGGTAAAATATGAGAGTTTAGTTTGATGAAAACATTGAAGTAAAGAATTAGCTCTGCTACTCTGAAAAAAGGCTACATTAAACTCCCATTTATTCAAAATTGTTTTTTATGATTGTGTGTCATAATTCTGCAATAGTTACCTTGTAAAGGAATTATATTTTGAAACATGCATAAAGAAGGTTCCCATTTTGGACATATTCTTTCCAAATTATATAATTTCCAGCTCTGGTTGAGACTGGACTATGTGCCCACATAGCCCTAACTTTAAGTCACACTCATTATTATACTACAAACAATAGTTCTTTCCCTTTCCTTTGTTTTTCGTTCAGAAAAAAAGCCAACTCAAACTCTTTAGAAATTATGCATGTCATTAAAACAAAAGAGTTTTAAATGAGATTTCAGGCCTAATTAAGAGGTAAGGACGTCATACATACATGATACAGTTTTTTTATAATAAATGCATTCAGGCGAATATAAAATGAATAACTCTCTAAAATGAGATGTCATAAAGAATATTTTTCAACATTCCTGATATGCAAGAGCACAGGTGTACCAGTACTGTACACTAAAAAAGACAGACATATGCCAGCAGGCAAAGACTGTGACCTACAGGAAGGCTAGTAATTAATGGTAATAATGTGGCTTCAATTGTACTAGCATAATTATAGTTTCATGAATAAACTTAAATGTGATTTATATTTTGTTGTCATGGATGGATGCTGGTTCTTGCATGAGGCTGGAAAATGCTGTCTTATAAAACTTGCTAATTATATTCCAGCCAAGAAAGCCTTCTTCAGTAAAAAATGCAGCACTTTCCCAACTAAGCAGCTAGCATACTTGCACTTAAAATTAGCCTTACCTCATGAGCATTTCTGACACACACACACACACACACACACACACACACACACACACACACACACACACACACACAATACTTCTAGTAAATACTGTTCATCATATGTATTTACCATTATTACAATGTATTGCAATGTTTCTTTCACATTATCCTAACATCTTTAAATCTACAATGCATACTTTACCCTCATCAAGGCAATTCAGTCAATAATATATATATATATATATATATATATATATATATATATATATATATATATATATATATATATATATATGTGTGTGTGTGTGTGTGTGTGTATGTACAGTGATCAGTGACCACAATTTAAGGTCTGAAAAAACAGTAGGCATTCCTAGGACACTAAAAATAATTGTCAAGTCATCCTACCTGGAGGCACTAAAATAATTGTCAAGTCATCATACCTGGAGGCACTAAAACACATAAGGACTTGCAACATAAATCCAAAACAAGAAAACAGCATTACTGGTTAATGCCTTTACTAAAACGATATACAGAGAATGGATAATAAATCTCTATCACAATAAGCAAATGTTAAAATAAAGTACATTTAATAAAGAACTAGGGTTTGCACTCTATGAAGCAAAATATTATGCGGTGGGGTCACATAATCTTTAGCATTTAGACTAAGGCAGGCTGGTCTATAGCACTTTATTTTAACAGTAAACATTATTCAATACAAACTTTTACTTTTCTCAATGTTTATCAACAGGATTTGCTGCCTTCTAAACTCTCTGTTTCTCAATAGAAAGCCAGTAATTTCTCAAAACTACAGTGACAGCCATGACTTTTTGACAAGGTCTTACTTTACTCATGAGTATTGTTTTAATGCCATTTTCAGAGAAAGAAGCTATAGAGGTTATGAAAACATGTCATAAAGACAGACCTCCATGGCTTTACAGAATATATAATATGAACTGTGTTTAACTTCTCACAACAGACTGTTTTTATTTCTCTAATCATAGAATTGGAAGATTTCTGTCATATACAAAAATCAAGAAATGATCTGGCATCCTTCTACTCTTTCAAAAATATTCTTTCATTTCAAAATTCAGATTAAAACAATGCATTATAATCTTTGCTAAAATATACTTTTTATTTTTGTGTTAACTAATTTCACATGACAATTGTGGATTTATACAAGCAATCAACCACAGGATACTAAAAGAAACCTTTATTCAAATGGTGAGATAAACAGACCAATCTCCTTTATCAACCTGTTAAAATGCTGCAGAATCATGTTTAGGAGTTAGCTGTATCTATCTCAGAGAGATGTTCTTGCACTTTACTAGGTGCTCAGTATGCTATAATTGTTTAATATTCACTTTATGATCTCCTTTTCTGACTTTATTTATCCTGTATCAATTCTACTATTTGTTATTGTACTTCATGTGATAATATTATGTAGTCTATTTAACCCTCCTATTACTTTCATAGAGTTATTTCTCAAGATATACGTGCAATCCAGAATACAAATTAAAATAATGTACTAATTTATTTTTTATTATTTATTTTAACATTATTTTACCAGGATAAATCCAACTGGACATAAAGTGCCAGTTTTCAGTGGAGTCCTGGGGAGAAAAACTCCAAGGAAGTTAACAGAGTACATACATGGTTTAGATAACAATAAAAAACTGATATACATGGTAAGAGAAACAAAGAGTACAAGAACAATTTTGTAAAACAATAAGATACTCAAACAATAAGATACTCAGGAGTAGAACCCCTATTTGCAATATACTGCGGTGGTAGTGCTGCGGTAGCATTGTCGCCTCATAGCAAGACACTGTTCCGTTCGATTCTCAGCTAGAGCGTCTTCTGTGTGGAGGCATACGTGAATGGGGCATGCCTTCATTGAAGGTTGTGCGTCAGGGCTGGTAACCCGGTACGTAAAAATCCACTACCAATCATTAGCGGACCGGAGTTCCGCTGTGGTGACCCCTAACTGGGAAAAGCCGAAAGACACAAACAAACAACAAAAAAAATACATATTAGGTGAGTATATCAGGTGAAAATATAGTGTATGCAATGGAGGCATACAGTGGGTCACTTATATGGAGTAGTGGGTCTAATAATACCTATTTGTTAAACTAGGTAGGCCGACTAGGCAAATAGTCCCTTTTAGGGGCAACCTAGGAGTAATGGCTGGTTTTGTGATTTGTTCAAGGTCACAAAGAAAGCAAATTATGGCTGAGGGAATCAAACCCTGTATCACAGAAACTACAGCTTACAACTTTAAACCATGTGCCAGCTGCCAGGTAAATTACCAGATTTTCTTAGTTTAGGTCCTTTTGGGTACCCTTTCTACTTTTTTTCATTTTCTTTAGACCATTTTCAAAGAGACAGTCAATAGATGAAGATATCCCCTTAGCCCAGGTAATAATATATGCCCATTACTTGCAGAAGACCTTTTACATTTATTTAATCATTCTAAAATCACCTTTATCTATATTTCTCTTAACAGAGTTCAGTAGGGTTTAAAGATATGAATAAATGCAAACATCGCATCATCTGTAAGTATGAACTGTTTTCCCTCAGGACAAATCTGCAAGGACATCTGTAAGTACAATAAAGCCGCTTTAAACATTTGGATATTCATATTCCCATAATGCTCAGAAACTGCTTATTATTCATTCATTCAATCTCTGCTGGCCTACATAATTTGGTTTGGGATTATAGGGGGACTAGAGTGCATCCCTGCACTCAGTGGCTAAACAACAGAGAAACTAAACCTGGATACGACACCAGTCTACTGCAAAGGACACGTGCATTTGCACAGATGCACACCATCTACTACACGTGGCATACTGGATTTTGGAGGCTGTCCGCTTACATGTCTTTGGGATGTGAGATGACAATGGAACACCTAAAAAATAATTGCTCTTTGTGAAATAGCTACTAGAGAATACAACCTATATAAACATTTATACAGCCAATACTTTTACGGACATCTTAAACTGTTCCTTCTTCACCACCCATAACTCAAATTAAGCAAATCCCTATTACTTGAAATGACTTACAAATGAAAACATCAAGGGGATAATAAATAAGGAAACAAAAACAAAGGTGTGCACAGCATTATAAGAAAACACTTAAAAATGCATGTCATCCAATTTTATCTTATTGATATTGATTTGTTTTTGGCTCTGTTTAAGAATGAATTTTTATGATGTATACAATGTTTAAACTAGATTACATGGTTTAAATTACTAATTAATTAAGTGATTAGAGTATATACCTGTATACTGATGAAGTCCCTTAACAGTGGGCAGGGTCAAAAGGCCTTAACCATTTCTGTTGTGGATCTGAATTATTTTAGTTAGATTTCAATTCCCTTGTTTGCAGAACTTGCAATAAATATCGGAATTTATCCTTATTGGAGTTGCGCCTTCCATCAAGCTTCCTGGCTGACATGCATTTCTTGGTTAAGTGTCCAGAAACAAAATGATAAATACCAAGAGTGTTAAGGATTTCTCTCCATGATCTAAATGAGTACTTATTACTAGCACAATATAGATCTATTCTTTACTGAAATAATCATGAGTAAGTTGCCTGTGCCAGTGATGTAGAGGGACAAAGCCCTGACTACAGCCCAAGTGACCTGAGTTTGATTAGTTGAGTAAGCACTTGATGGCACAGATAGGGAGGATTAGTGTGCATATTCTGGGGATGATTACACACACACACACACACACACACACACACACACACACACACACACACACACACACACATACACACACACACACACACACACAGATATATCACTGAATTCAGTCCATGGTGAAGGCCAAGGAAACACAAAGCATATTGTTTGTAAGGTGACAGGGCATTGGCTGCTAGTATATAGAGGTGTGATCAATAAACTGGAAACCTCACTGCCTAACAATCTATGGGATAGTTACATGTGCATACAGGGTAGGCCTTAATCTTCTCACTGGCCCCAAACATGGATCAAAGCTAGTCTGGCAGGTAAGTCAAGATTGGTAGACCTTGTTGGGGAGAGGCCCGGAGAGCAGCTGACAGTGTGCTGTGGGGAACCAAAAAGTGTAGCAAAGAAAAAAATACACAGCAAGTCAGCAAGTTACTAAACTGGGAACCAAATGATCTTGCTGAGTGCCCTAACATCTAGACCTTCCACGTAGATTTCTATACTGGAACTGTGGATCTGCTTGTATGAGATTATCTGTGAAACAATGGAAGTATTCCTTTACTTCCATTCTAACTTAGGACAGTCTCACATCTGTCCCTTCATATAAGAGATGACAAACATCGAGAAAAATGGGGACTATGGGCCTAGTGCATCATATCACAGATCATCTGGCTAAACACCATTTTGAATGAAAGAAACAGTACGAAATCAGAATTCAGCCAGTAGTACAAAATGTATGTTTCCTGGGTCTATATTAGAACACTGACGTTTCACAACTTTGAATGTTCTAATATCGACCCCTATTCAGCGAACACTGAAAATAGCAAAGCTGCAGAAAAACAAATTTTTTTCCTAGGGAAAGAATTCAGTTGTCCATTTCTGTCGCTTTGCTATTTTCAGCACTGTGGTGGAAAGTTACATGTCGGGTTCAGGTAAGTGTGCGATTGGGTGCGGGTTAGATGAGTTAGGATTAGGGCGTGGGTCAGGTAAGTGTGCGATTGTGTGGATGTGATGGTTAGGGTGGGTTAGGTGAGTTAGGGTTAGTGTGCGAAAGTGACGGACCTTAGGGTTAGGGTTTGGGTTAAGGTACGTGGATAGTTAGTGGTGTATGTACAGTTTAGTGTAGGGTTAGATGTAAGATTTTAGGTGTATGTGTGTGGATTGCTGTTTGTTTGATGTGCTTGTGTTGTGTGTATGTGTTTCAGAACAGCAAATTTTTTCCATAGGAAAAAATTCGCTGTTCTGCATGTTCGATGTTGACAGCATTCACTGAATAGGAGGCGATATTAGAACATTCGAAGTTGTGAAACTTCGATGTTCTAATATAGATCCTGTTTTCTTAGGGGCATTGCCCTAAACATCCCACTGCAGAGGCTCTATTCAGTCACCCTGTATTAAATGTTATCAACTCCAAGGCTGTTACACCTTATGGAAAGTGAGATTTCCCTTCCCAGTGGCTTTCTCTGATCTAGTATATGTTTGATCTGTTGTACATTTCCACACAACTAGTTAGTTCTCTCCAACTATAGAGGGATCACACTCCTCAACCTTCTTCTGCAATCTCCTGCCAAGGTTCTAGAAATGAAACTTCATCCGATAGCCAAGACACAGGAGGAGAACTGCAGATTCACTCCTTGGTCAAGGAACACTGGAGCAAATATTTTGCCTTGCACACATGTTAGAGAAGATAAGGAAATTTGTCAGTCCAGATTACATTTGTTTTTTGGAACTGAAGAAGGCATGTGACAGAGTATCCTAGAATATCCTGTGGGAGGTAATACAGCAGTATGGGGTTCCACATGCACTAAAACATGGCATTTGGTTCCTTTATTTATGGAGTGACAGCTGTATCCACATTCTTGGTTTATTCTCTCTACATTCTTAATGTTAAATCAAATACATTCAGGATGGGCACAGGAATCCATGAGGGGTATGACTTATCTCCCCTCCTGTTCATGACTTCCACTACCAGGATATCAAGAAACTGCCAATATTCAGAGTGGTAGCATAGCTAGGGCAAGGTGAAAAGGGAAATTGCCCCAGGTGCAAAGCACTAAGGGCCAAGATCGGCCAATCCTGATCACTGTTTAATGCATACCGGCTTTTAAAAGCTAGTATTGCATTTCTGGTTAAACTTATGTGAAAGCACTTTACTACAGTTTAAAAATAATGAAAACTTTTTTTTTTAAAGTGAAACCTGAGCACTGTAGCACTCCTTTGTGTGGGGTGTTAACTGTAGCAAGCTACTTGCTACATTCGTAGCAAGCAGTTTGCTACAGTTTAAAAGAAGCAGATTTTTTTTCTGTTTAATAAAATATGAGGAAGGAGGGTCGTGGGAAGGATGCAGAAATGGTGCCTGATTGGCTGCTGCATTTCAGGAGCTCCAGGTACCTGGCTTTTTTTTTCTTTGTTTGTTGTTTTACTCTTGTCTTAAAGGGCTAGAACAGGAGGGTGGTGGTGTGTTATGTATCTGACCACCTGGTTTGTATGCCAGAAGAAGGAACAAACATGTAGTGGGTTCTGTCTGAGGAAGCCAAGTGTCATCTTGCAGTTGTATGTCCTTTTTTTTTATCTTCACTTAAAGACCTTAGGGGGTGGGGTGCTACTTGCTGGGACTGGCACAAGGTGCTGGTT
Source organism: Protopterus annectens (assembly GCF_019279795.1). Classification (NCBI taxonomy): domain Eukaryota; kingdom Metazoa; phylum Chordata; order Ceratodontiformes; family Protopteridae; genus Protopterus; species Protopterus annectens. Next base: position 1,938,819,820 of record NC_056737.1, on the reverse strand, counting down.
GTGGGAGCTATGCCTCTAATTCATAGAGTGTCTAGTCTAGAGACACGGCATGAGGGATGCACCTCAGTTGTTTGTCGATGATGCCGTCACCCTGGACTCAAGTTGCAAAATCCCGAAGAATAAGGCACCATGCCTGGAACAACAAATTAATTTATTATAAAGCGCTTTTCGTCCACACCAAATAGTTGAACTTCATCAGCTACAAGTACTCCATTCACAAGAAACAGTTTAAATAACCCTCTCAGTAAGTCGCATGACATCCCAGCTCAGTAAGTCACATGTAATCCCAGCTAAAAATTTAAAGTGCTAGTCACATCTATTTAAGAAATAACAGCATATATTTAAAATAACCATGTTAACATTTCTAAAATCCACAATTACATTCGTTCATAGGTTCATAGGTAGGTACTAGGCTATTGGCTCTAGGGCCTATATAAGCCCAGCCAAACGGTACCCTGGTTTTTGCCACCCAAGAAAATTATTTTCCTGTGCCTCTGTCAAGCAGAGCCACAGAAGTGATCCCCGGGGTGAATTTCCTATCTCCCATCCGATCATCCAGATTTTTCGTGAAGAGTGCTAATGAGGAGCTTTGTTTGATATAGATAGGTAGTTTGTTCCAGAGTATGGAAAGTCTCTGGGACAGGAATCTATCCCTCCAGCATGTTCTGTTTATTGTGGTGACAAGGTTTAGGTCCCTAGAGAGTGTAGCTCAGAGGGATTTCTTTAAGTGAAGCATGTCCAACAGCTCTGGGTTTGACATAGCTTTGTATGTTAGGCAGAGATCACCTCTGAGTAGGTGATATGCGACAGAGTAAAGCTGGAGTTTGAGACGGTCTGCGTAGGGCATCTGTCTGAGGCCAGTAATCCTCTTTGTGAGGTATTTCTGTGGCCTTTTGAGTTGTTGTAGATGTCTTGTGAGGTACATACCAAAGGGGGTGTTGTACTCTATAATGGGTCTAATGAGTGATGAGTAGAGGGGAACAATTACCTCTTTTTTCCTAGATGAGAAACCTTTTGCGATGAGGTGTGCCACATAGAAGGATTTCCTGACTACTGTGGCAATGTGATTATCAAAGGAGAGACTACTGTCCACCTGTGTCCCAAGGTCTCATCACACTTTCAGTGTTAAGTAGACTACCACCTATGTGGTAGTTCATGGGTACAGAGTTTTTACCAAAAGGGATGACAATGCACTTTTTGGCATTGAGCTTGAGGCCATGGCTTTGACACCAGGCATCTGTCTCAGTGAGGCCCTTTTGTAGGATGTCCACATTGTTAGGAGTTTTGATTATGGCTCCTAATTTGCAGTCATCTGAAAACTTTGTTAGCCAAAGATCTTCTGTGTTAGCCTGTACTTCAAAGAAGTAGATACCAAACAGAAGAGGACCTAGGACTGAACCCTGTGGTACTCCACTTGTCACTGGTCTGAAGCTGGATTTAGAGTCTGCTACTTTCACAGTGTGGGTTCTGTCAGTGAGCCAGTTGGCAACCCATCTTATGACATAGGGATTTATACCTAGTTTAGTGAGTTTATCTATAATTCCAGAGTGGGGGATGGTGTTGAAAGTCTTGGCGAGATCTAGATAGGCTGTGTGAACCCCCTTACCCTCATCTACAGCTTTGGTGACCGCTTCAAAAAGTCTATCAGGTTTAGGAGACATGATCTGCCTTTTACAAACCGGAAATGGGTAGGGTCCAGAGTTTGGAGATTACTAATGTCATTGCTTATAACTTCCATGATGATACATTCCATAGCCTTGCAGACCAGGCTCATCAGGCTAATGGGGCAGTAGTTCCCATGGTCCGAGGTGGCTCCCCCTTTGTGGAGTGGGATAACTGTTGCTGTGCGCCATTCAGTGGGCACAAAGCCTGAGGTGAGGCTATGATTGAACATGGTACTTAAGTGGGGTGCCAGTTCATTCTGTAGTTCATGTAGAATGCAGCCTGGGATGTTGTCAAGTCCCATGGATGCTGTGTTCTTGGCTTTGGAGAGTGTGGTTTTTACCTGTGCAGCCATGATTACAGGAACTTTGCATTCTTCTGGTATAGAGATGGGCCCTTTAGGGGATGAGAGAGGGTTAAAGTTAGCACTGAACCTATGTGCCAGGATGTTGGCAATATCAGCTGGTTCTGTATATTTTGTGCTGTAACTCAGAGCAGATCTGAGTGTTGCCGTTGAGATTCTTGACATAGCTATAGAATGATTTGTGGTTGTCTTTAGAATCAGTGGTGATTTTGTTTTCATAACTAGCTTTAGAGGATTTTATGAGGGATCTCAGCTTCTTACTGAGGCTGACCACGGATTTCCTCCAATCATGGGATTTTACTCTTTTTTTGCAACAGTTTCTTTCTTCTGTTGTAGAGTTTGTTTATGGCAGGGGACCACCAGATTGGCTTCCTTTTTTTGGAGGATAGCATCTTGGTTCTGTTAGGGATTGCACGATCCATGCACTCATGTAAGTGCTTATAAAGTGCAATTGTATAGGATTCAGCAGTTGTACCTCTATTGTACATCAGCATGGGTGTCGTGAAGTTTGCCACTTCTGTCTTAAGAAGCGTGAAGTTGGCTTTGGAGAAATTTTTTACGGTGGTTTGGGTGGGGGTGGGATGTGGATGTCTACGGTGATTTGCTTGTGGTCAGATCTGACCAACATGGAATTGACCTCTGGTATGGAACACCGGTTCCCCATGTTGGTAATGACCAGGTCTAGGATATTGCTGACCCTGGTGGGGGTGTGGATATGTTGATCAAAGGCGTTGAAATTTATGAATTCCAGAAAACGTTGAGCACAAGAGTTGGTACATGAGTAGTTTTCCCAGTTAATGGTGGGATAGTTGAAATCGCCCATTATTAGGGTGTTAAGTTGTACCCTAATATTTTCCAGTGTATCAAGAAATGAGGAGAGGGAATCCTGGGGCATGGTGGGGGATCTGTAGCAAGCTACAATATGGACTGCGGTCTTGCCAAGAGTTAGTTGCACTTGGATAATCTCGGATACATTATGCTGAGCAACTAGCCTGGAGGTGTGGATATCCTTAATGAACATGGACACACCTCCGCCTTTAGTGCTTCAGGCCAGGTTAGGTGGCCTAAAGGTGTGGTATGAATTATAGCCTGGTAATGCAGGGGTACTCTATGGAGCCTTGAACCAGATCTCTGTCACTGCACAGATGTCGATGTTCTCCATTTTAAGGAGTGCCTCGAGTGAGTGCATTTTGAGGTTTAGACTTCTAGCATTAAGTAGCATTACCCTCAGATTTTGCCTGCTTGTACCTGTTACAGTGGTGAATTTGTCATTTGAATCTTGCCTAAAAAAGGCAACAGCCTCAGCTAGTATCCAGAATCCCACGGGCGACAGGTGCAGGCCATCTCTGGCAAAGCATTGTGGTTTGTCGATCATGTCATCCCAGGCAGACAGATACTGGATCCCCTTAAAATGACACCAGAAGCTTAGCCAATTGTCAATCATTTTGTCTTTGTACTGTGGTATCATTCTGGGTGATGGCAGGATGCTACTCAGGGCTAGGGTCATACCTACCTGGGCTACAAGATCGGACAGCACCTCCATGTCTCTTTTCATGTAGTCCAGGGAGGTCATCTCAGGTCATTCACACCAACATGAACAATGACAGAGTCACATTTGTACTTGCTGTGGAGTGACCTGACTGCATGCATTATGTGGTGGATCCTGGCACCTGACAGGCAGCTGACAGCAACTTTCTCCTTGTTTAGCCTGGTGAGTGGAACATCAGTGTGCCTGACTATACAGTCACCTATGACTAGAGTGTTAGGCACGTTGTTATGCCTTATGGGTTGTGGTTGAGTGGCACACTGAGTTTGTAGGTTATGTGTCATTTGGGTTGTGTTGGGGGTGGAGGTTGCTTGTGTTTCTGCTTTGGAGGTCCCTGTTGCTTGGGTAGATTTTTTTTGAGAGCCTCCATGAATGTAGGCGTGTGTTTTGTGTTTCTATGTGTGTGTTTTGGTGGTGTAGGTTTTGAGGGACTATGTGATGAGTGTGGTGTGGCACAAGTGTTTATTGTCTCCTCTTGACTGTCTAGTCCAGTCTTGGGTGAAGACAGCTTTGCTTCCAGTTTGGCTATATAAGTGCATCTCTCACAGGTTGTAGTGTTGGGTGGTAGGAGGAGAGGGTTATCTGTGTATATGAGGCAATTGCTGCATTGCCCCAAGATGCCCAGATTCATCAGGTATACAGGAGAAAACACCAGGAGCTGACCCTTAGACATGCCTGGATAGGTGCTTATTTATTACGTACTAAAAACTGTTTTTCTCTAGACAAGTGAGGAAAGTTGAGTGCTGTAGTAATTTGTAGCTTATTTAGTGCTTACAATGAGTTCTGAACAAGTGCTGAGCTCAAAGAAACATATTTGAGTGCTGAAACTAGAAAACTGGCTAGTTCTAAGAATCAAAATTAAGCTAGAAGGCTTCCCTCCAACACAGAAAAGCTTGGGGCTCAGAAGCTTACAAACAGTCCTGGATACAGAAAATCTGTATTTGGACTAGACAACTTACAGGAAAGGCAGGAAACAAGCTTAAAAAAATTATTTTTCTTTTTTTGTAAAGTGGAAAGGAGAAAAGAGGAGCAGAAACTAACTGGACTGGCCTTCTCAAATGTTCTCCCTGGATTAGGTAGCATGAGGTAATGACACTAGACTGGGAGGAGTGTCCCAGATCAAACTTACAGTAGGAGCGGGCAACTGCAAAGCCACCAAGTACAGAACAAACAAACCCAACCAGATGCCTAACAATTCTAGAAAATTTCTAGTTAATACCTCACACACAGTGGAACTAGCTAGCAAAGTATATGCAGGCAATAAAAGTGCTATAAATAACTCAGAAATAAGCAAAAAACAGGATACTTAATGTTATATATCACATATTAGTTGGCTCAGAGCCCTTCCTCCGACTTCCTCCGATTAGCTCAGTGTGAAATGGCAGAAACACTCACAAGTTAACTTCTTAAGTAACAAAGTTGAAACCTGAAACAACTTTAAAAAAAAAAGCTTGAAAGAACCAATGAGGTGCTTACTCCAAGCCATAGTTCAGGCAACCCCAGTCAGCCAATGACCACAAACAATTCACTCTCACTGAAATGCTATACTGGCTTTGGCTAAGCTATGATGGCCTGGAACATGTGCTCAAACACACAGCATCTACTAACAAACAACTACACCCAAAACACAAGCCTGAATATGGACAATGCTACACTACCAACACTACTTAGGTAGAAAAAAACTGCAGAAATGTTTAAACAGATAAAGGATCAAGGAGACTCTAGAGAATGCTTTTAACTGCAAACAAGTTATATGATACACTCCTTAGCAAGAAATCAGAACAAACAAACCCAACCAGATGCTTAACAATTGTAGAAAATTTCTAGTTAATATCTCACACACAGTGAAACTAGCTAGCAAAGTATATGCAGACAATAAAAGTGCTATAAATAACTCAAATAAGCAAAAAAACAGGATACTTAAAAATATGTTAACCTTCTGTCCAGCAATTTAATACAACAGTGAATAGGAGTATAAAACTTAAAAATGTAAAAATGCATTTAAGGGAAAGGTCCTCAATACTATCTCATTAGATTTTTTAGATTTTTTTCAATTTCAAAATACACATTAGGGAATACATGTCATTGAGTCCTGGGTGGTTATAGTCATTTAATCAAATTTGCCAAATAAGTTCTAGTCTTTTGGGTACTAACTGGATGGGGCCTCCCCTAGAATTCTGTGCCAGTTGTGTTTCATTCTACAGGTTATCTTATTACTGTTCACTACTGTTGTGAGGCCCACGTCCATGTACCTACAGTAATGGCAATTCCTGCATTGCTTCATTCCTGCATAAACTGAGTTGGATTTAGTGTTTCGTTCAAGCAGATTTTTAAAAATGGTAGCTCTTCTCAAAATAAAGTTAGGAGAAGGCCCCAATTTTGCTAATAATTCCTTGTCTTCGGTGATTATATTCCAGTTTTTGCAAACTATATCTCTAATGTAGCTAAAGTCCAAGTTAAATGTCATGACAAAACCTAGACTAAAGTTACATTCTGAAGCAAGAGTTGTTACTACATGTATTGACTCCTCTGACTGTATAGTATCTGGGGAAGAAATGTTTACACTCTGAATTATGTTTAAAATTGGCCTATAAAAACCCTGGACTCAAGTGACTGTGGCCTCCATCACGCACTGAAGCAGTTCACTGTTAAATGCAAAGCAGATAACATGAGAATTAGCACTTCTAAATCAGAGATCATGCTTGTAAGACAAAGCTCTCAATTTATCAGTCATTTTGTGACATTATCTTCCCCTATGCTCATGATCTTTGGATGTTGACATGACAGAAAGGATGAGATTATAGATGCAAGTGGTGGAAATGAGGTTCCTTTGTAAGGTTGCTGGATCACTGTCAGAGACAGAGTGAGGAGCTCAGCAACAGGGGAGGATTTTTGAGAAAAGCCACAGCTCCTAACAAATGAAAGCAGTCATTGAGGCAGTTTGGGCACATGGAAAGGAGGTACCTGGGGCACCTCCCATGTGACATGCACTAGGCAGAACCCACTAGGAGAAGACAATGGGGCAGAATACGATTATATCCCTCAGATGGCCTGTAAATGCCCTGCAATCCATGAGGATGAGCTGGAAATTGTTGCTGAGGATAAGGAAGTCCAGTCTGCCCCACTCAGCCTGTTATCAATATGACCCTCTGTGGAATAAGTGGTTTAGAAAGTGGATGGATGAATGTTAGGTACATAAGCCACCTATTTACTTGGACTCTGAAAAAAATAATATCTCTGAAAGTATTTCTGAATTTGCCTTTTTAAAACAAAAATGTGAACCTCCTCAGTCATTTAGATTTCCATGACTCACTTCATTACCATAGTCTTCAACAGAAAGCAACTTAGTTTGTATGACAAAGTTGGTCACCTTCTTCACAAAATTTTCACCTCCTTATGCTACAGGGAAGTTAATCAAAAGGCAGCAGAATGCCTGACAATCATTAGAGAGAAAAGGAAGAAAGCCTTGATACTAATGTAAGACAGGAAAATGGATTTGTCACTTAGCTCCTAAGTCATTAATACTCCTGTTTGGAGATTACTTGCATCACACAGTCTATACAGGCACTTTTATGCCCCCTTATTCTCAGGATGCCTAGCCAAGAATGCTGACAGAGAGGAGCATTTTACTGGATAAGCCTGACTCTGAAAACTTTAATTTCTGCTGCAAAGTAGCTACTTAGTTATTTATACAATAACAGAATAGCATTAATGCAGAAATTATATTTTTTATAGATATGAGACAGTGAATTCTGAACCAAGCCAGTAAAAAAGCAATTAATAAAACTTAGCTTATTATTACGTGAAAAGACAGCAAAGTATATATGGAAATCCGCAGCATTCTCTACCACATAAGACATCTTAATTAGGTCTTCTTAAGCATCAGTATCAGATGAAAACACTTAGTAGGCCATGTAGAACCCTTCAGTAAATAGATGCATTAGTCACAAATTTTAGACCTAAAAAACTAGTCTGGATGTTTGAATTCCTGTTTTATGTTATAATCATGATTTATGTCACTAGTCCTTTTGATGCGTGGAATTGTTTACATGCCAACAGTCTGCAAAGCATTTCATTAGTTTGTATATGGTATTCCATTTGCCAGATCTTCCTGTGCTCCTTCATCCTCTCTCTTTCCTCCCCCACAAAACATGTTGTTTCATTCCCATCTGTAAAAATATTTAATAAAGCTGATTAACCTTTAAACTGTCAGTTACTTGGTGAGTTTCAAACTTCTAACTTTGATATCGTAGCTCTACTTTATTCCTGCATAAACTAGACTGTATCTCATGTGGTATTTTGAGATTTTTAATTTATTCATTTGTTCGCTTGCATTTATTTAAAATTATTTGTTGACTTGAAATGTCCAAATGGGAAGTCCCAATCTTCATCGGGGTCCTCTGGTCATAAGTTCCAAACAAACATTAACATACATGAAGCCAATATGCATCAAGATCAACTCTGAGTAAAGACAAGCTTACACATAATATGATTCTGAGCAGTATGAGCTGAGGCAATAGTATGCATTGAGTAAACAATGTGATTCTTAATTTGATGTACTATTGATTAAGAACATTTTATGAAAAAACAGAGACAATAAAAAAATGCATGAAAATATTGCTGGTTTTCAAAGACAAAATAACCAGAAGTTTGATATACAGCTAATACACATCCTACAGGGATGTGTACACCCATCTTCACTGTCTCACAGGGTCATACATAAACCACTGATCAGTAAATGAGAATAATTAGGCATTAGTGTAATCTTGATAAGATGGATAGCTGCATGGCTTACAAATACGACATGGCAGATAACGTACTATAATTGCACAGGTGAAATTCTACATTACAGTCCCACAGAGCTCTGTCCTGGGCCCATAATTGTTTAGGTTGTATCTTTCAAACATCTTTTTCATCTGAGGTGTTCTACAGTCTTTATGCAGATGATTTGAAAATGGGCAAACTGATTACATCTGTAGAGCTTGTCTGCAAAAGAACTGACTAAATTGATTAGCTGGCCATAGGAGAATAATATTTTAATAAATACATAAAGCCTAAGCATACGAGATTTGGGGGACATGAACTGAAGGGCAAATGTTTAATACAGCAGATAGTGATTGAAACTGTGGCAGATCCAGTTTTGAGTTTTTCTGATCATTTTGATTGATCAGTTAGTAATAGTTATAAATATATAAGTTGTATAAAAGGATATATAAAGCATAGGACATTAAAAATTATGAAATCATTGTTTGTAAGTCACATTAGACCCAACTTAGGGTATGGAATAACATTATGCAAACCTTATAAGAAAACTAGCATGAGTAAATTAGAGTACAACAGAAATATATCACGGGCATCCATTGATGTGAAAGTTTAAGTTATAAAGCTTTAAAATATCTGAACCTGTACAGTATCTCATATAGATATTTAAGAGGAGACCTTATTCTACTATATAGCATTTCTGGAGACATTTAGAGACAAATACCACTGGGAATGCTTGGGGATATCAAAGAGTAGCAGAGAAGCCTCAGACAACGTCTGAAAGAGCTTATATTGGAATGTGACGTACTAACTGGATGTCTGAAATGGCAGACTACAAATTACATTAAAGCAAGCACTAGTTTAGATATTTTTAAGAGCAATGTGGACACATTATGGGGATGCCTGTTTTTGTATATTGGCAGGTTGTAGGGACATTACCATCCATGCCTGAATTAATAAGCACTGATCTTGGATAAGCAGTAGAGTTTACTAAGATTTTTAAGAATTCAGAGGCTAAGTTGTTAACTAAAACTAAACACGGTTACAACTTGCTATGTAATCTATACAATAAATTTAGTGAAATTATCAGCAAGGCTAAGGCAGTATGATCATAGTATGGAAAAGTTTTGTATTTAGTGTTTGACTGGCTGCCATGTTCTTTTGTATTTTATTGCAAAACAGATTCACTATACTAAGTAGCAATCTCAGTGGGGCCCAATTCCAAAATACTTGCCCTCATTGTAACTGACTTACTGCAGTTTAAACTTCCCCAATGCCAAAAGACTTGCTGTCAGTATAAGTGTCATATTCTGGTGTAAGCCTGCTTTATAGATAGGCCTTATATTGAAGTAAGTCACTTACATTGAGAACAAGTCTTTTGGAATCTGTCTGAATGTCTCTCAAGTGAGCAAAAGGTGAAAGGGTGGAGTTTTGCCTTCTTCTATATTATGCAAGAATGTCTATGGATTGTTAGGGTATAGGTGATGTTAATCAGCAAAGGAGGCCTTTGTTCTAATGCTAATTAACTTTTTCATTTGGCTATGGACCTCCTGAAATTTGGTGAGGTTAGTCATTAGTTTGAAATGCCTATAAACTAATGATGATTTCTCTGAGACATCATAGCTGTGATCTAACAAAAATCATCCAGGGCAAGCCTTATATTTTTTGCATAAGGACACCATAGTATTTAAGACACTCAGAAAACTCGAAGTAAAATAAAGTACAGAATCATTATGTGGAAAGAGGTATAATAAGTTCAAGTTTTCAAGTTTCTAGAATGTAGAACTTCAATGAACCAATTAGCATCAAAGACCCTCATATTTCCGGAGTAGCAGAAACTTTGCAGGCTCTGGATTTTATTTGGCTGCACAAAATAAATGTGGATAGGTGAATACTGATGGTTTCAGCCATGATGTGCTATTAATTTGACATTGGTTGGTGCAGTTCTGTTTATCCAGTCCAGTATACTCTAATGTCCAGAGGTTTTGTTTACTTTTGTTGTCACATTTTTCAAATGAATGTTACCACAAAGTTATAAATATAGATGGCTGAAATCATTCGGTGAGGGCTTCCGGTCAATATTTAGGTCATCCATAATGATGAGCGCTATCTTTACATTGGATATCTATCATTGAAGAGCCTCCAGTGCAACTGGTTCATATGTCACTGGGGGAATATACAGTCATGTTACTGAGATTGACTTTGGGCCGTTGCCTTTAATTTGGACCAACTTCTGTTTGTCTAGAATATGTTATCTGATTTTCTGTCAGTAAACAAGTGGGATTGCCACAATACCATATGGCAACATCACTTGACCCACGTGTTTTCTACCTTACAGTAGGATATTACAGCTGGAAGCATGCTTTGGAAACTACTAGAAAAATCAGGTTGCTATTGACTAAATCACATATCGATCAAGGGGATTTTGTTTCCACTATTTCTGGAATTGAAATGAGTATGTTTTTCACCAGTAATAACCAGCCAGGCACTATTTGTTGCATTAAAGACAGTGATATGGATAGCATATGGCCTGGGAGTAACATATCTAAAATGCAGAATGATTTGTACTAAGGGCCATAAATATATAGTACAACCTGATAGTTTCTGTTTGAAATTTAAGATTTATTCTTTTATTTTGTTGCAACAACAGTTGATGCTCAGGATAATGCATTTATGGAAAGTTACAAAGGCTAATCAAGTGGATAAGAGTATCCTGATATTAGCACATCTATATATTTTAGATAACATGCTCTACTATTAAGTATTGAAATGTTCCTGATCAGGGAAGTCAGGCTGTGATGTAAATCCATACTCTACATGCAAGCAAGCATACAAAATATTAAGAGTAGAAACCAGAGCTCAGGCTGGCCAAGCATTTCACTACTGGCTGATTTGATCTTGATTTGACTGGACACCCAAAAGTGGAAATGTCCAGGATGGGTACATAAATCAACCTAGAACAGAAAAGACAAGTGGCATTTAGTAGCTGAGGAAGATTAACCAACAAGGCACTGAATTTTGGTTTAGACTCCCTAATTAACTGTTTGGTATTTCAGTATTGATACAGATGCTGAAAAAAAATCTTTGAAGTCCACACTAGAACCTACAGAACATGTGTTATGTCAAAATACTTTGACAGTGGTATTCACTGGAGTGGATTCTGCTTGATATGGGGAAAATAACAGATAGCAATAGAGGTGTTTTGTTAGCTAGAGAAGTCCAGAGCTATTAATGAGCCAGGTGGGTGCTTTATAAGTCAAGAACCCAACCCATGGAAAAGTGAAACATATTTTGTATTGAAGTATGCTGGCCAAATCTAGTAGTGGTGCCAGGGTTTATGACATGTGAACTGCAAAGGAGGCTGTTGTAAGCTTCTGGAGAGTTGTGTCTTCCTTTGCAGTAGCCTTCAAGGGTACTATTTTCTACTACCCTGAAAGAAAACACCCATCTACAAAAGACTGTAACACACATTATATCTATCTATATATATATATATATATATATATATATATATATATATATGTGTGTGTGTGTGTGTGTGTGTGTGTGTGTATGTGTGTGTGTACATATATCTATAAGTTTAATAGCACATATGGAAGACATCATATGTCACAGCTCCCCAGTCATTCCCCTACTCATGCAGAAAGTAAAGGCTAGAACAAGGAAACAGTACATGAGTCAAGTCTCCTGCTGTGAGCTGTCAATAACAGCAAGTAGCAGCTCAAATTACCCTTAGCACTTTGACAGCTAGGGAAGTTAGGTGTGAAGGGGGATAGGAGATGAGTCAAAATAGTACAATTCAGGCTTCACAAAAACACTGCAGTTTGGCCATTCTAAAAAAAAGCAGCAGTAAAAAGCACTTTGAAAGTATGTTCTATGGCGTTTGCACTGTTTGTGTTTTAAATAGTCATTGAATGGCATGAAATGTTACTTACAACTAACTGGCTGAAAGACCGCAGTGTATGCATGTAAAATCAATGCAGTGACAGGAGCTTTAGGAAGAAAGAGACCTGTGCAATGTAATTGTTACAGACAAGCACTGCATTGTGGGATACCTGGAGGCAGACTAAACAATCAGGGTCACTTTAAGATGCTAGACTCAGAAATTGCATATAAAATATTTAAAAAAACTGTAAACAGTCCCAGAGTGGTATTAAAATGTAAGAAACACCAAACCATGATGAAATAAACATGTTTTTGAGTCTGTGTGTGCAGTTCTCCTTTAACTATAAACTTGTAATGATTTCATTAGCTTGTAAAAATATAGTGGATTAAAAATGGGGACTGCATAGATCTGCTCGCCTTGCAAGATGCAAAAACTCCAGGCAATAAGTCTCACAAACCCACAACACCAGGCAGGTATACTTGTCAGCAGTTTGTTACAATGGTAAGTTCTTTACTCAAAAAAATGGTATCATACCTCTCAACTGTCCCTGATTTTGACTCACATTTTATCTCTGTCCCTCTTAATCCCTCCTGAAACTGGTGACTTTTGGGGAAAAGGTGGTGAATTACTCTTAATAAATAATTACAGTTATAGACTTCTATTACTTCAGGAATTGGATATTAATTCACATTCTCTTATTCTGTCAGTGTCTCAAGTTAACAGTACTAATATTTTAAAGGTGTCCCTTATCTGTTGAGATTTGTCCCTGACTCATTGAGATATATGAATTGTAGCTAGTCTGTACTGGTTTGGGATGATATATTATCTGAATAACATAGTGTAGCTAAGAAATACCAGGATGCCTGCAACAACTACCTGTCAATATCAAATGGCTTGTGCTTTCAGATTTCCCTGCAATTTACATATGAAAAGGTGGCTAAGAAAAGATTTCCAACAAATAAAAAATGTGCTGCAAATACAAAGTGTTCCTATTTGGTCTCCTGACAATGATTATAAATTTAATAATTTTACTAAAATGTTCATAAACAGGAGTAGGAAGTAATTAATGCCTCCATGTATGAAAGGGGTAGGCAGGAAGGAATTTTACTGTTACAATGAGGTTTCCCCAAAGATTTGCTTTTATAACTACTTTACATATAACTGCACCATCTTCTTTGGAAGATGTCACTGTGACAGTAACACTACTGGTCAAGATCTTACTCATTTCAATTTACTAATGCCATAAGTAGCCTGGGTAACTCATTGAGTAGCGCATGAGATGCCTTAATCATAGGATTGTGGGTTTGATCCCCATGCTGGAGAAGTCCTTTTTGTCTGACAGCACAGAGAACTAAAACTCAAGCTTGCTAATAAGCTGCTTTCTGTTCCAAGGGTACAGGGTTCGACTCTTTCCACCTTTATTTGTTTAATGTGTGACCATGAGCAAGTCACTTAACTAGACATACTGTGGAACAATTAGGAATTTGAGCTAGACTCTCTTATGATTTCATGGACTGCATATTTAGGAACTACCTATGAATAATATTTTCTATTAGATCTATATTTAAGACAAGTAAATGCTCCAGGAACTGCCACCTATAAAGACTATGTTAAGAGGAAATACAGTTATACTATTAAATCTTCAACATGAAATACTATAGGTGACGTAAAAATACAATACTTTGTTAAATATAAAAAAATAGTTCTATGGAAAACTTTCTAACATCACTCATAACATAAGAGAGAGTATCATAAGACATCCAAAGAGAAGCTTTACCAGTGAAGGTACTTTTAAAAAGAATGGACTACAACATTTAAAAAACAAAAAGTATGACAAGCCAAATTTTACAAGCGCATTTTGTACACATGCTGCAGTAACAGTAATAAAAGTAACATTATGCAGCCCTGAAAGTTTATATTATACACTATTATGAAAATATTCTTATTAAAAAAATAAATCATGTCAACAAACAGCAGTGACAGCCGGCAAGTGGTATGGATAAACCTAGTCTTGTATACTTTGGAATGCACTGGGCACCTGCTGTGGCAAGCACATGTAAAGAAGATAAGTAATATAACTTTAGATCTGAAGTATTGCTGACTGGTAAAAAGATAAAGTTCCAAACAATAGAATTTTGTCATTAGAAACAGCTTAATAACTATCTCAATAAAATGTAAAACTTATACTTTGTGCTTAAAATGTAGGTCTTAAGAGTATACCTAAATCACAATTTACTGAATAATATTATAAAATGAAGTATATGAACTATCAACATTTTTGTCATGTGACTTTCATATCTAAGCAATGAAGTGAGGTAAAATACCAGAACTCATAAAACTGCAAGTGCTTTGGGTAAGGAAAGTGATAATATACCTGGCCTCAAGCTAAAACGCCAAAAAGTGTATAGTCATCCCCTTTGGCAAAAACAAAGTGCCCACAAATTACCACATAGGTGGTAATCCATTAAGTACAGAAGAAGTAATTAGGGACCTGGGGACCCAAGTTGATAGCAATCTCTCATTTGACAACCACGTGGCCAAAGTGGTTAGAAAAACATTTTATATAGCCCACCTAATCATGAAGGGATTCAGATCTAGATTAGGGGAGGTCATTGTGCCTCTTTACTCATCCCTCATCAGGCCCATAATCGAGTACAATGCCCCTTTTGGGATGTACCTTACCAAACACCTGCAGCAACTGGAAAGACCCCAAAAGTACCTCACCAAGAGGATCAAAGGGCTCAAAACAGATGCCATATGCTGCCCAGTTAAAGAAACTCCAGCTCTACTCAGTGGCATACCGCCTGCTCAGAGGTAATCTGTGCCTGACGTATAAAGCCATGTCCAACCCTGAATTAAGGGACATGCTGCACCTCAAAAAATCCAAATCCCATCGAGCTACACACTCGAGAGACTTGAACCTCAGCACTGAAATAAATAGGACATGCTGGAGGGACAGATTCATAACCCAGAGGCTCCCTTCACTCTGGAATAAAATCCCAGTCCAGGTTAGGCAGAGTCCCTCATTGACTCTCTTCAAGAGGAATCTTGATGAGTGGATGGGAGATCGTAGGTTTACCCCGGGTATCACTTCTGTGTCACTGTTAGACAGAGGCACAGTATACTAACCTCGAAAAAGGGCATAGCAAAATTAATTTAAAATGGGTGGCGAAAGCCAAACATACTCTGGCTAGGCTTATAAATGCCCTAGGGCAGATAGCCTAGTATGAACCTATGAACCTATGAACCTATGTAAAGCAACATTAATCATCAGCCTTTTCTGGAAACTAGTGACAATGGGATGGTTGATAAGACTGGATGTGTTAGCTAAAGAAGCCTCCCAGGCAGGTTTTGTGCAAATGTTTTCTTAAATGCTGGGTAATTTCTATGAACAAAATATGTATTCCTGCTGAATGGTATGCCTACTAAGAAGCTCTGGATTTATTTATTTTTACTTTTCTTGTAGTATCTTAATGAAGTTAATAGTGATATTACCAAAGAAAAGTTGTCTGTGACAGGGAGACTGAAAACTAGAGCTTTTACATCTGTTGGTAGGTACCTTTCGGTAGGATCATCTAAGTTCAACCAAGCATGCCTTCAAATGACAACTCCCATCACTGCTGCTGTATACATTGCATCTAATGAGTCATTAGGGTATTTAGAGTGCAGAGTCCTACATTTCAGCATTTTTATTCATTGAAATACTATATGTTTTCATCTTTAAAATGTAGCAGATCGATTAGATTAGAGTGCATCCATGCCACAACAGAATTTTGATATAACTAAGTGCCAGGTGAATTTCAGTCCTAACAGTTATGGTTGTTAACGTATATATCTCTTTTTTGGGCATGTCATGAGCCTCCCTTCCCCAAGTGTAGCATCCCTTAAAGAAATTTGAGCTTATCAGATGTCGACTATGATAAAGAAAAAATTGCTATGTCCACCTCCAGATTAAAATATAAATGTGAGTCTTCTTTCTCATGTTTAAACAGCAGATCTGTTCACCTGTGCACTAGTACCTGAGTATGTGGGGAAGGTATTTTGTTGCAACAGAACTTGAAAGATCTTAAACACTGAAGGGATGTTTCCTACAGTCTCTGGAACCGAAAGCACTTACAGATATCTTCTGTCAGGTGAATAAAATTATTTTATAAGCTAGTTTAAGGTCTCATCCATACTGTTTACTGTCTCTGTAAAATTCCTTAGGAGGTGACCATGAAGACTGTGGAAAGGAGTTTTCATGACCTGTGAAACTACATAGGGGGTGTAATAAACAGAAGAATGACAATATCTATCCTCATCTAGTGCAGGAGGAGGACTTGGCTCCTTTTTCTTCTTTTCTTTATCTCTGATACTTTGACTGGAACTGACTTAAGTCTGCATTTCTAAGTCCTGAAGACAGACCTGTATCTGTACGTTTTTCTGTCAAAGCAGGTGAAACTTCTTCAGTCAGCTTTTTGTAATCAATGCAAGGTACAGCAGGAAATGGAGAGTTATCTTTTCTGGAATCAAAGAATGAACCTTGAGAGTAAGAGAAGGTGTATATGAGAATGCTCTTCTGCAACAAAGGCATGCGGCTTGCCTACCTGTTTTACCTCTAGTATAATTTTATGGACGTTTGACACCTGTACTATTGTGGCAACAATGAAGGTGCCTGTTTAAAAGTGTACCTCAAAGACACCAATAAACAGTGAAGTACCCATATAAATAAATTATATAACAACAGAAATAAACTGTTTAATGCTTATAGCAGGTCTCCTTCTACCTACCTTAACAGCACACTTAAGCAAACTAACAAAAGAGGTTAAGGGAAACAGTAGAAAGCTCAGAGCTGAGTATGAACATAAAATAGTGACTAAAAAACTTTCTTTAATTGTGGGCAGAAGTTAAGAATTAACACTCAACAACGTTTGGAGCTAGTCCACAATGATACTATATTCTCGGACCCAAAGGAAATAGCTACTAGCCTAGCTAATAAATTTAGTGCAAATTTTACTCCACCCACAGTTACAGATATTCTACAGGTTCCACAATCCTAGTCACACCTTTTAATTACTCTGGAACAAATTCCCACAGCCCTCACAAAAACTAAAAATACTTCATCCATGGGCCCTAATATGGCCTTTCTGAACCCCCTACTTATCCTCTATAATCTAAGCCTCTCCATTGGTTACATTCCTGAAGCCTGAAAAACAGCCATTGTGATGCCATTACAAAAGGGTTGACCAACCACAGATCGTGGTAACTATAGACCTATTAGTCTAACTAGCCTCACAAGTAAAGCTATGAAGTGCAATATCTCAGGACTCATTATCTAGACATTGAAAATCTTTTATTCCTAGTCCCTCATCAACACAACGTTGTCAAAGGAAGATCCTGTCTCTTCAACCTCATTCATTTATTTGAAAAAGTAACCAAAGCAGTGGATAGTGGTTATGCAGTGCATATAATATATCTAGACCTGGCCAAGCTTTTGACACTATTCCCCCATGCAAGCATTATTGACAGACTTGTAAATCTGAATAGAAATTCGTATATTGTATGATGGATAGCTAACTGGTTGTCTGCCAAAACGTATGTGGTTAGAGTCCCAGGTGCCACTTCTGAAAGCAAAACAGTTACCACATGGTACACCACATGGCTCAGTTTTGGGCCCTTTCTGTTTGGCATTTATTTCTCAGACCTTCAGGTCAGCACTCCTAGCCTATGGTTAACTAATTTTGCAAATGACTGTAAACTGGGTGCTGTTATTTGATCTTCAGCTGACTCACAATTGCTCCAACATTGGTTAAACCACATTAACAACTAGTGCAAAGACAATAGTCTCAAATTAAATGTTAAAAATGTAGCATAATTCATTTTGGCAAACAAAACAGTTTCACTTAAATGCAATGTGTTTGCTATAAGCATTTTTACTAATAGATGTTGCCACCAGAGCCCCAAATTTCAGTTGTGGCAAGAAATTATATCAACTAAAACTGAAAAGTAAGAAAATAATTTAATGAGGCTACTATACAGTTGAAAGTAATTATGGGTAACATGGATATCTGTGGCATTTTGAAGCAGGAGGAATAACTGAAGAGAACATGAAATAATGAAGGATAAGTGAAAGTCTTCTGCCATTTATCTTAGTACCTAGAAATTGTGAAACATATATTAGTTCCTAGCGAGGACTGAAAACAAACATAACATAATCCCTTTTTCTGGACAAATATAGGTTTTGCAAAGATATTACATCACATCTCTATTCCAGTGTCTTTGTGTTTTCTGTTAGTGGACCAACACATAATTTCTTATGATTTTTTTTTTCTAGCTGGAACAGGGGTAACTATTAAGAGAAACTCAGGCCAGGAAAAAGGACGCATAATGTGCCTAACCCAAATGTTATGATTTACTGTAACAGTTATCTGCCCTTAAGATCTCTAAAGTCTGGAATATGTAATTCCATTCTAGCCTGCAAAAGGAATTTTCTAAATCTAGAAACAGAATTACCAACAAATACTTACCTTTCTCTGTCCAATATACCATGTTGCTGTTGAATATAGTCTTGAATCTGCCAAGCTTAAATAAAGCTACATTGCTTAAGATGGAACACTGCAGGGAAAAAAAGTGACCATATATTCGCTTAAAGTCTGTAATTTACACAACACCTATATGGAGCTATACCAGGCCAACAAAGATAACTCCTACCCAAGCATTGGATTATAATTAGACTAACATTACCCCATGAGGGAAAAGGTATAGCTCCATTCAAGCACAGCAGAAGTGTAGCCAGGGCAGGGCAAGGGGGGCAGTTGCCCCAGGTGCAAGGTGTTAGGATGTGTGATCGTTAACAGATGCCGATTGGTCAATA
This sequence comes from Protopterus annectens, assembly GCF_019279795.1. NCBI lineage: Eukaryota > Metazoa > Chordata > Ceratodontiformes > Protopteridae > Protopterus > Protopterus annectens. The sequence continues at coordinate 1,938,800,748 of NC_056737.1, read as the reverse complement.
GTTCAGTACTGGTACTTCTTTCCATAAATTAATTCCTGAATGTCGTATGGAAATGAAGAAATGAACTGCAATACTTTTACTGTCAGCTTTGATTTTTTATATATTTTTTTGTACTTTAGGGGCTGACCTGGCACTTCTTAGGAGATTGGTGAGGACAGCAAGATCAGAAAAGAGACCTTTTTTCTCATTTTTTTTTTTTTTTTTTTGTTCCCTCAAGTGGAGTGCAGATTGGGGAAGAACTGATGACCAACTTGTGCTAAATCAGGGAAACATACAAAGTAATAGAAACATTGCTAATGGGGCTACACTTAACAATCCTGATGGCAATTCATTTGGACTAGGTGTCTTTTCTACATTTAGTTCACTAGCTGCTTTCACTAGCTCATCAAGTACACAGATTCTGGTGCACCTTGGCTGATAAGCTGTTAAGTGAAAAGCGACATAACACCGTGGATCAAGAACTGCATTGCTTTCTCACAGTCCAGATCAAGGGGAAATCCAACATAATTCATTATGACAGGACTGAATGAATTCTAAAATTTCACCAATTCCCTGTTTTTCACAAATCATATCTGAATTACTGCAAGCATCTATCACTTGCTTTGCTACTCCTGTCTAGACACTCCTAGCTAAGTATTTGCAGGAAGAAGTCATCAGTGCATGTACTTGGCATCAGTTTTAACCATACCAAGTGCCAAGGCAATCTTATGATTCTTACAGCCTTAAATAAGCACTATTATTCCCATTCTACTCATGTTCCTAAATGATACTGAAGGAAGCACATCAGGAAATACAAGGGAACTTACAATGGAACCTGTGTTGTTTGATACTGCATGATGATTGCTGAAATTCCTGATTCACCAATAGTTAAAGTTCCAGTACCTGTTATATAAGTTGGGGACGCTTCCAGAGCCTGAATAAAAAATTATGCCAGAGACGGGGTCACACAGTGACAGTATGGGCTCACTTTGATTTGGAATGGGTATCGAGGCTGCTGAAAAAGATGCATCTGTCTTCAGCATTAACACAGATATGTGAATTACATCACTATTGGAGATGTATCAGGTGTGCAGAAGAATGATAAGAACAACTCAGTGGGCCCAATGGTATGTATCCCCACAACATTTATTAAAATTGTCCTCATAAAACACCCCCACAATAAGCTCCCCTGCACAAAATCCTAGGACAAAAGAGATAGACAAGCCTGTGCTAATCCTATTCCAGGTCATAAACAGAAACTTGCTAATGTGTGCTAGCTCTCAATGCATCTGACCATAACTACAGGTAATGTTCTACCTTTAGATGCCAAAGTCTCTCTGACCCATGTCTGTTAACTCAACAGCCTAATCAAGATGCATACTTTCTTATTTTACCGTTTATAATGCATATAGAAGATAAAAGTGGGTATCCCAACCATATAGTAAATGGTATCTCCTGATACGAAAATCCTTCTTCTTCTTCTTCTTCTTCGGTCAGCTGCTCCCGTTAGGGGTCACCACAGCAGATCAACTGTTTCCATTTCTTCCTGTCCTCTGCATCTTGCTCTGTTACACCAACCATGTGCATATCTTCTCTCACCACATCCATAAACCTTATCTTAGGCCTTCCTCTTTTCCTGTTACCTGGCAGCTTCATTCTTAGCATCTTTTTCCCAATATACTCTGTATCCCTCCTCAGCACATGTCCAAACCAACATAATCTTGCCACTCTGGCTTTGTCTCCAAACCTTCCAGCCTGGGCTGACCCTCTAATATACTTATTCCTAATCCTGTCCATCCTCGTCACACCCAGTGCAAATTTTAACATCTTCAGCTCTGCCACGTCAAGCTCTGACTCCTGCCTTTTTGTCAGTGCCACTGTCTCCAACCCATATAACATAGCTGGTCTCACTACCCTCTTGTAGACCTTCCCTTTCACTCTTACTGGTACTCGTCTGTCACAAGTCACTCCTGACATTCTTCTCCACCCACTCCATCCTGCCTGTACTCTCTTCTTCACCTCTCTTCCACACTCACCATTACTCTGAACTACTGATCCCAAGTATTTAAACTCATCCACCTTTGCCACCTCTACTCTCTGCATCCTCACCATTCCTCTATCCTCCCTCTCATTCACATACATATATTCTGTCTTAGTCCTGCTGACCTTCATTCCTCTTCTCTCTAGAGCATATCTCCACCTCTCCAGGGTCTCCTCCACCTGTTCCCTACTCTCACTACAGATCCCAATGTCATGTGCAAACATCATAGTCCACGGGGACTCCTGTCTGATCTCGTCTGTCAACCTGTCCATCACCATTGCAAATAAGAAAGGGTTCAGAGCTGATCCATGAGGTAATCCCACCTCCACCTTAAATGCATTTGTCACTCCCACTGGAGAACTCACCGCTGTCACACTACCCTCGTACATATCCTGCACCACTCTTACATACTTTTCTGACACTCCTGACTTCCTCATACAATACCACAACTCCTCTCTAGGCACCCTGTCATATGCTTTCTCTAAGTCTACAAAAACACAATGCAACTCCTTCTGACCTTCTCTGTACTTCTCCATTAATACTCTCAGAGCCAACATTGCATCTGTAGTGCTCTTTCCTGGCATGAAACCATACTGCTGATCACTAATCATCACGCCCCTTCTTAACCTAGCTACCAGTACTCTTTCCCATACTAAGAAAATCCTAAAGTCCCCATTCTGAGTACGTTTACATTCTTGCTGTGCATTTTTCTTTTTCCCATGGTTGGATGACCATAGAGTTGGCATATATAACAGTGGGTATTCCTGCAAGTTGCCTAAATGAGGAAGTTGCAAGTGAGTTTGTCCCTTGCAAAAGTTTTTTTTTTTTGTGTGTGCATGGTATCATGTACAGTTTAGTTAGATTTGCTCTTTGATAAGTCTACCTCGGCCAGTTTGCTGTCACAGTTACATATTGACTTCTCACTGTGGTCCAGTATCCCTACCAACCTGGTTTGCAGTTTCTATAACAGTGTGGTGTGTTCCCTGTATAAAAGATCTTGTTGAATAAATGCTATTACACACTGAAAAAATAACACATTTTTATGGGACCATTACGACCACTGATGTTTACAGAATACAGCCACATATATCCACATACACAATGTGCTTCTATAGTCTAGGAGTACAAAATAATACTAGTGTACTGTTATGTATTTTATGGACATGCATATTCAACATAATTAATAACATGAACTTAGGCAACATGTTACTAGAAGAAAAGGGAGGGGATGAACAGTGTTTATGTCCTTAATGTACTCTTTATCTTCATCTTATTCTGATTAAAACTAAACATTCACATTCTCTTCTGCATGGCAGTAATTTCCCAAAAATCAAACAACACTGGCATCATCCTTTTCTTCAGCCCTTCAGGTCCTTTGAGAACTACTTTCCCCCATCCTCTGATTCCTTAGAAATGCTGTATTCTTTGGCCACGTATGCTGTGGTGATACCACAGGAAACACGTTGACAGTTCCACTATAATTTTTATAGCTCATAAACTAGTCTATACCTCTGAAGCTGTCACAGTCCCCATACAGAAACCCTTGGCCTCTGCAGTATATATATAAAAACACAGCAATGTGATTAGGGACAGTGCAAGCCTTAAAGTAAAAATATTTCAAAGGATGTTTGTTCAAGTCCCGGGAGACACACTTTCATCTTTCTTAACTGGGTTTGCAAAAATCTTACTACATGCATTCAACTTTTGTGTGATTTCAAGACACTACCTTATAACTAAGAAGATGCATGATTTCTACTTCTGATCTAAAGACTGTTTTGCTACATAAAATTTAGAAAACAAATCCTGAGTGGGGAAAAAATAAAACTTTTCCCTAGAAAATGAAAATGGAAGCTCCCAAAACAGAAATTCTTTGATAATGATAGCACACTATGAAGCATTGTATATTACTGATGTACTGAAACAGAAAGTTCTGTAATAATTCAATTTACTGATGTACAGAGCCTAATTTTCTGTGTTCATAGGTTCATTGGTATTTACTAGGCTAACAACCACAAGGGACTTTTTAAGCTTAGCCATGCATCCCAAATCTCGGACAAGTCCTGGTACCCTTGATAAGTGTGCACAGGGGCTTGGGAGATGAAATATTCACAGGTTGCTTGTGTCCATTAGAGATATAGATGCCAAGCCAGGGATGAATTTCCTGTTCCCCATCCAATTGTCCAAGTTACATTTCAATTGGGTGAGGGAGGAACTCTGCTTCACATGGAAGGGGAGCCTGTTCCAGAGACGGGTAGTCTCTGGGATACATACCCATTTCTCCAGTAGGTCCTACTTATATAACAGGCAAGATGTAAGTCTTTAGAATGGGTAATTCTGGTGCTGCGTGTTTTGTGGACATGCAGAAGGTCCATCAAAGTGATATCTGACAATTCCCTGTATGCCAGTCATAGATCTCCCCTCAACAGCCTATAGGAGGCAGAATACAGGGATAGGGCCTTGACGCGGTCTGCATTTTACTTATGTCCTGTATTCTTTTAGTGAGGAGCCTCTGTAAACATTCCAATTGTTGGATATACCTGGTTAGGTACATACCAAACGGGGCATTGTACTCAATGATAGGGCTGATGAATGCCGAATACAGTGGAACAAAGACTTCCTTGGACCTAGATGCCATACCTTTGTTTATAAGTTGTGCAACATAGAAGGATTTCATCACTACTGTAAACACATGATGATCAAAGGCTAGATTACTGTCTATGTGTGTCATTAAGTCCCTAACTACTGGGTCAACTCTAAAGGGTGTGTTGTCAATATGATAGTTACCAGGGTGGATGACTTCCTGAAGAATACTATTATGCATTTCTCCACATTTAGTTTTAGTCCATGGATCTGACACCTGTTGTTTGTCTGTGTAAGCCCTTCCTGTAGAACATTTGTGTCTGTGTGGGCTTCAATGACAGATCCTAATTTGCAATCATCTGCAAATTTAGTCAGCCAGAGACCACTGACATTGGCCTTGACTTCAGAGAAGTAAATGCCAAAAAGGAGTGGTCCAAGGACTGATCCTGAGGGACTCCACTTGTGACTGGCCTCTTTGTAGAAGTGGACTCCCCACTTCTAACTTCCTGGGTCCTGTCTGTGAGCCAGTTGGCTATCCACCTGGTAACATACGGGTTTGTACCTAACCTCTTGAGTTTGTCAACAATGCCCGAGTTGGGTGTTGTGTCAAATGCCTTGGCCAGGTCAAAGCAGACAGAGTAAACCATTTTGCCCTCATCCATTGCTTTGGTGACCTTCTCAAAGAAGTCCACCATGTTGAGTAGGTATGACCTGCCCTTGATGAAACCAAACTGGGCTGGGTCCAGTGACTGAAGGTTTACTATCTCATTATTGATAATTGCCATGATAATTCTTTTACATAGCTTTGCATGTAAGACTAGTGAGACTTATGGGTCTGTATATGGCCCACTTTTGTTGAGAGGAATGACTGTTGTTGTTCTCCATTTTTGAGGCATGAACCTGTTTGGAGGCTACAGTTAAATAGCAATTCCAGAGGGCCTAACAGACCATGTTTCCTGCTATTTAGAAGGCACCCTGGGATATTGTCTGGGCCCACTGATGCAGTGTTCTTGACCTTAGAGAAAGAGCATTAAGAACCTGTTCCCTAGTGACAGCAGGGGGAGTTATATTTGATGGTATTTCCTGAGGGAAGGTTGAGGGGGAGAGGGGTAAAGTTGGAGCTGAATTTGTCAGCCAGTAGGTTTGCTACATCTTCTAGCTCAGTATAGGTAGCTCCATTTACAATGAGCTCTACATGCAACTGTGTATTGCCTTTGACATTTCGTACATAGCTAAAGAATGTTTTGTGGTTGTCCTTGGTCTGTGACTCCAAATTTACCTCAAATTTGGCTTTAGTGTACTCTATTTGTCCTCTGAGTTGTTTGATTAATTTGATGAGAGTGATTTTATCCTGCTGGGTGCTGCACCTCCTAATATTTGCCATGATTTTCTTCCTTCTGTTATACAGCCTATTGATTTTGTGATTCCATCAGGGTGGCTTGTTTTTTGAGTTAGTTCTGTACTTCCTCCTGGTGGGTACAGCTACCTCTATGCATCTATTAACATGCTACATAGGCAGCAGTGTTCGCAGGGTTTATGGAGGCTTGAAATTTTGCCAGGTTATTACTTAATAGCAGGAGGTTAGCCTTAGAATAGTTCCTGAATATTCCAGGGTTATCTGGGGGGGTCCATGATTTATTTTTACTTCAAAGGTCACCATTCTGTGGTCTGACCTTACCAGGGAAGACATTACACTAGGGGGTGTGCACCACTCTCCCATATTAGTGAAGGCCAGATCCAGTATGGTTGCACCCCTGGTTGGTGTATTGACAATCTGGTACAGGGAATTTGTGTTTACAAAATCCTGGAACCTCTGTGCCTGTACATGTTGTGTTGTATAGGATTCCCGGTTAATAATGGGGTAATCAAAATCACCCATGAATACAGTATTGGGTTGGATGGTGAGTGTTTCCAATAAGTTTCAATACATGGGATGGGTTTCCTGCATCATAGAGGGCGACCTATAGCTTGCAAGGAAGTGGAATTGGATTTTGCCTATGGTGATTTGAACATGGAGTAATTCAAGCACATTATCCTTTTTGACCAACCTTGAGGTATACTTATTTCTGATGTAAATGGAGACACCTACACCTTTAGTCCCTGTCTGGTAGTAGCTGGTCTAAAAGTGTGAAAGGCATTATAACCTTGCACTGTTGGTGTGATTTCCATGGCTTTAAACCATGTCTCAGTGACCACACAGACATCAGCATTTTCTAGGTTGAAGAGAGCTTCCAGGGAATGGAGTTTTTTTGTTTAGACTCCTAGCACTGAGCAGCAATACCTTTAGATTTTCTTGGTTTTGATTTGCTATGTTGGAAGTACTTTCAGTTTGGCATTACCTAAAAAAGGCTCTATGAGGGATGAACATGTTTTAGCTAATATTTGAAATCCTAGAGGGGAGAGGTATAAATTAGCCCTGCCAAAACAGCATGATCTGTTGACCATCTCCTTCCACATTGACAAATATTGTACCCCCTTAAAATGTTACCAAAAACTAAGCAAATTATTAAAGTCAGTCATCTTTTGTTCATATTGTGGAATCATCCTTGGAGAAGGTAATACCAGCCTGAGACACATATTGTGAGAGCTCCATGATGTCTCTCTTTATATAGTCTAGGGAGGTATGTCTCAGGTCATTTACACCCACATAGACTATGACTGAGTCATATTGGTACCTGTGGTCCAATGACCTAGTGACCTAAGTGCATACGTAATGTGGCAGATCCTAGCCCTGATAAGCAAATGAACATGACTTTCTCCTTACTCAGCCTGGTGGGAGGGACATCAGTGTGTCTCATGACGGAGTCTCCAATGTCCAGAATGTTGGATTGTGTGGTGGTTTGCATTATGGGCTTAGAAGTAGAGGTTCCATGAGATGTGGCTATTTGTATTGATGTAGGTGTTCTTTTGAAAGAGTGCATTCAAGGCTGCTGAGGGTATTTGTAATGTGTACTTTATCTCGGAGGTCTTTGGGGTTAAAGAAGGTTACATTTAAGTGCCTCAGCATATGTGGGTTTATATATCTGCTTTGACTTGTCTGTGATGAGTGCAGCATGCATACTCCTGACAACCTTGTATTTTTATGTGAGAGGTTTGCTTCCAGTGACATTGTGCAAATACGTCTCACATACCATATCAGTTTGTTTGAGAATTAACTGGTTGGTTTTTGAATACAAGAGCTGACTTTTTAACTTTTCAACATACTATACAAACTGCATGTCTAATGTGTTTGTCTCATAAATGATTTTATAGATAGTCCAGTACACATTACTTAAAATAACTACTGATCTTTATACAGCTATAATTAATTCAGAAAGAGGCCCTGTTATCATTAGTATGTAATTGTATTAGTTTCTATTATAATTTTCCTTCCAGTTTTGGATAGCCGTCAGCAAGATAAATATAAGCATATACTTCACAATGTTGCTAAAAATATCAGAATGTGAATATAGAGAAAACATACCCTGGCAATTAGCACAGAGGATGAAGGCTATGAGCTGTTAACAAGCTGTTTCCTGTAGTCCAGGGACTGATTCTCTTATGTTACATTTCCCTATGGTGTGACAGGGAAGTAGGCTTGGTTCCTTAATGGTCTCCTGGAGTGCAAGCCTATTAACTCCCAATGTACAGCAGTCCATAGAAATCCAGAAAAGCTCCCTTCCTTCCCATTAATGCAAAAACATCTAGAGTGGGTATTTACTCCTGCAATGAGGCTTGTACGTAGCATCTAACTGTTCTTAAACAGCTTTTAAAAGGTCATATGATAATAGAATTCCATCTACTCCTCCAGTAGTAAATATGCAATGGCCTTAGTCCATCCCTAGAGTTCACTTCTGTATGAGCCCTGAAGGCAGCATAAGGCACCTGCTGTTTCTTGATGCATACAAGTCCACTACTGCATTTACTCTGGTCTTTAACATGGCAGTAATGCAGCAACCACAGGAACCTGACAGCCATGCCTTAAAGGAAGTAAGCCTGCTAAAGGCTCTTTCCTTCCTCCCAGTCTGACCATCTTCCTCCAAGATATTGCTTGAAGCTGTGTTATCAATATCTCAGGTGGACACATTGGTGATGAAACAACATGCTATTATAGTTTAACCTCAATAGTTAATCTCAAAATCTGTAATCATGCCTAAACAACAGTTTGTTTAATATCAGTATATCACATTTTAATGAGAACTTTATTTGTTTAAATACACATTTGCAGCTCAATTGAAAATCTTAATGCACTAAAGGAATAATATTTAAAGGATGTGCTCTTCTGTATAGCCTTTAAGAACACTGAAATAATGAATACATTTAAAATGTAAGAGAATCAGTTTAATACCCAAGTAGATATCATTATTATATGAACTAACCCTGATGAGCAAAATATCTTGAAATTCTATGGAGTATTGGTATAAAAAAATAAATTGCCAGAGGACAGGATCACAAAAATCTCAAAACCATACCATGAAACAGTGCTAAAAAATAAGCACATTCACAAAAAGTTATTTTAAATATGATTTAAAGATCCATTTTCCTTGTATGCTACGCAATGCTGAAATGCTTACTTGAGTTCATGCTACAGTACTGGTTTTGATTCCCTCGGTGTCCATTTCCTGATTGCATGAATGTGCAAGTCACGCAGTCAGATAGTGTTCCTGACATGCAGGTGAAAAGAGGAACCTGTGGCAAGTTGTATCACGTTAACAAGTAAACACATTAATGAATAAATATTGTAGCAGTCATTCTGCACAGTAGCCATATTTTTACAATAAAAATAAATTATCAAGCCTTTCTTGTATTATTAAGATGCCAATACAAATATTTCTGAATACCCTAAAATAAAATATACCTACAACCCTGTCATTCATGCAGTTGGTAGCCATAGTACAGTCACATTTTAAAAATGTAAGTTCTTCAATAAATTATTTTATATGTTCCCCGGAAGACCAGATGATATTTTATTTTTGATTTGTTTTGGTGTAAGTGCATTTTTGTAACCTGCGCCGTATTAAACTGAACCATAGTCTTATCTGTATTTGTTTCAGGTAGCTTCTCACACTGCTATCAGACCTCGGCTATTTGTTGAATTTCATTATACCGTATTGAACATTGATACAGAAGAGGTATATTTTTTGTTCTTAGTCAACAGTATCACTTTACTGTATTGTATTCTTAAGCAATGTTTATCTAAATGTTGTTTACATTTTTTATACAGTCTTTGCATTTTCTTTTTTTACTGCGCTAGTATGTTAATGAGTTTTTTCTTCTCACCAAAATGTTCATGTTGAGGTTGATTCTGTTTCTAAATCTCATAATCAATAATGAGTCATGCAGACTGCAACAAGAACACTCATCTTACCCAAAGGTCGGAGAAATCAATAATTATACCATGCAATATAATTCAAGACGACGGTTTCTGCAAGTACAGGATGAAAAAGAAGACCCATTATTTCTTACAGAAAGCTTAAAAGGACAGTAAGACTTAGAGAAAATTATTTTTCTAGGAAAGTAAGTCCCTATTAAAAAAATATATATTTATCTATCTATTTGCACACAAGCTTATATATGCACACACAGACACACACACACACACACACACACACACACACACACACACACACACACACACACACACACACACAGTTTATGTTTAATACGTTATTGTGTGAATTTTACCTTCTTTCACTAATAGGCCGCAGGATTCACAGCTCCCCCATAAAAAGCATATTATATATGCCTCACTAAGCATCAACCTACTAAGTCATGCATCAATGGCGCACAATGCACCAGGAAAAATGGAAGGATTTGCTGCTATTAAGGTACATAGGAGGCACTTTTGTGTTAGGACTGCAGCAACAATGAAAGAGAAAGTGTTCAGAAATGGTAATGCCTAAGACTCTTCCAACATTACTTCCATATCTGGCAGTGGAAGACATACATTACAACCGCAGCATATACTCTTCTATGTGCCACTTTATTTCCTGCCAAATGCCACTCTTCCACAGGTAGCTATGCTGTTCTGAAAAGAAATACACTGTCTTTTGGTGAATACTCACAGTCTAGCAGGTAATATGACATATATCTAGTGTATTATACAGATGGACCACAACTGCCAGCTCTTGAGCAAGGCAGGGCATGTACATGCAAATAGTGACTCCAGACTATGTGTGTACTGCAGAGGTGGATTGGGTAGCAGAGTTAAACATACCATATAAATATGGAAGACATACTGTTGGAGACAAGCCACAGCACTAGGACATGACAGCATACCTGATGTCCTCACCACAGTCATCAGAAGCTGCAGAGAAAAGAGGCTACGTTATGGTGAGACATGCAAACGCTGCCAAGCCATCCATAAGGGCTTCAGCCAGTATCTGTGTGTGTGTGTGTGTGTGTGTGTGTGTGTGTGTGTGTGTGTGTGTGTGTGTGTGTGTGTGTGTGTGTGTGTGTGTGTGTGTGTGTGTATATGTGTGAGTCTGTGACTAGTACAAATGTTTTTGTTGTTGAGAAATGGTCATGGTCATGATCATTAGCCATGTACACATACACACACGGGTGGGCGTGCGCACACACACACACACACACACACACACACACACACACACACATCACACACACACACACACACACACACACACACACACACACATCACACACACATGCACACACATGCATATGGATTTACTTTGGTAAATCAAATTAACAGAAGACTGAAATTTACATAACCAAGATGAGAAGAACGAACAGTTCACAAGATCGGAACTTAGAACTTCGCACTATCTAAATATGTTGAATGCAGATCGCAGTACAGTGAGGATCGGGAAATCTACCCTTTTCCTCACTGTAGTGCAATCTCGGAGTTGGTATATATAATTTGCAGGGGGAGTGCAGGGGGGCTCACCCCCCTGCAAAAATGCAAATAAAGTTACAAATTCCTGCAAATTATATATATCTACTCCGAAATTGCACTACCCTGAGGAAAATGGTAGATTTCCCAATTCTCACTGTACCGCGATCTGCATTCAACCTATTTAGGTAGTGCGATGTTCTGTGTTCCAATCTTGTGCACTGTCTCTGTTTTAAACTTTCATTCTTCGAGTCTCGGTTATGTAAATTTCAGAATTATGTTAATTTGATCTACCAAAGTACAGATATATATATATATATATATATATATATATATATATATATATATATATATATATATATCTTTATATATATGGGTCTACTTCAGTAGACTGAAATTACACTTAATCGAAATTTACTTTACCAAGACAACATCACCAAACTTTGAATAAACCGAAGCTTCATATTACTGCATTATTTTACAGGGAATGGAGGCACTTGGCCAACATGGGGAAATTTGCCCTTTCCCCACTGTAGTGTGATCCCGGACTTGGTATATTTAGTGTAGGGGGCACAACCTCCCACCTGGGTGGGTTTGACATACTGCGGTATGTTTTTATGTTGAATGTTGAACAACTGCCTCCATTCCCTGTAAAAGAAATGCAGTAATGTGAAGCTATGGTTTATTCAAAGTCTGGTGATGTTGTCTCTGTAATGTAAGCTTCGAATAAGTGTAATATATATATATACCAACCTGCAATATCATTATGTGGGAAGTGCCACTAGAAAACTAGTAGCTGGTGTTATGCAGCAATTATTTTATACAGTTGAGGTCATGTAAGCATATACCTCCATGCTAGTTTTCCATTCAACTGCCTGTCATGTCCCTTTATAACACTATGTGGCCTAAGTTATTCTGACTCACTGGTTCTGTTATTGCCTACCCATGCTTCTGCGTGTCTTATACCATTACCATGCCATTTCATATTGCAGCCCCAATGCTTTCATCACTCACTGGTAATGGCTGTCTTCTGACATTGGTTCTGATAGTACAGTCTTGTCACTACACTACAGTGTGGGGACCCAAAGCACTGTATTAGTTTTGGAGAAATAACAATACAAAATCCCCAGAGTCCCTCAGTGTTTCAGTAAGCCAAGTGTCACACTTAGCCCAAAAAAGCAAACACTGTAAGAAACTTTCCACCAGGTGTTCTTAATGGAATAACTATACAAAAATACTCCCCAGATTTGAAACAATATGAACCCAGTACTGGTATTAACTGCTATAAAAATAAATAAATAAATAAAGCTGTCTGCTCAAATAAACCTCTTAAACTTAGTAAAGCAAGTAAATAATCCAATCAAAGATATGTTTAATTCGCATTTTATTTATTAGTAAGTACAGGCATAATCAAAGACATAACTTCTTAAATAATGGAATAAAGTACGGACTCTTTACCACTAAAACAAAAACACTAAGATTCAGGCCTCCTACCAACAACTCAGAACTTTTGCTAAAAAGCAAATAAAACTAGAGAAACAAACCTACTTCCAATCATGCCAACTAAAACACCAAAACAATCTCCAAGGATTCTGGCAATCAATCTCATTCTTAACCCTGGAAAACCAACCACCTTAGCACCAACAACTAGTTCCCCTACAGACTGCATAGCCACCCAATTCAACACCCACTTTATGTCCTCTATTACCTTATTACTTACCAATACTTCCAATTCTACCCTCTCCATACCTCCCCCCCTGCAGACCCCAATATTTCTCCTTTCTCTTTTAGACCAATTCAGTCCAAGTACATACAAACTCTCCTTACTAGAATAAAATCCTGCACTTTTGCAGCAGATCAGTTACCAGGTGAATTCCTAAAAATTGCTGCTTCATCCATCGCATACCCTATATCTATTCTTGTTAACCACTCTATCTCTGAACAGTATGATCCCCTTCTTTGGAAAATATCCCACATAATACCCCACCATAAAGGAGGGCCCTCTACCAACCTTTCCAACTACAGACCCATAGCTATTCTGTCCCCACTTGCCAAAATCTTAGAAAAATGTCTACATAAACAGATACTAGACTACCTCCTCCAAAATAACCTATTATCCAACACTCAACATGGCTTTTGCCCCAATCATAATACTAATACCACACTCATAAATTTTACCAATACTATAAATTACCTTAAAACAAACATCATCTTGTCTCTGCTACCTTCCTTGATATGTCAAAAGCATTTGACACAGTATCCCATCAAATTCTCCTCAACAAACTAGCCACTCTTAATTTCAGCCCTGAAAGCTTATGCTGGTTTCACAGTTATCTGTCTAATTGTAAAAAAGCCACTTTATGAGAAAATAAGCTTTCATCCCTATCACCCATTAGTGTTGGCATCCCACAAAGCTCTATCCTGGGTCCACTCCTCTATTATTTTTACAAATTATCTTTATTCCGCATCTACATCTGCCACCATCATTCAATATGCAGATGATAGGTTTATAGGTGTTTACTAGGCTAACAACCACAAGGGCCATTTTTAGACCTAGCCATGCATCCCAAATCTCTGACGAGTTCTGATACCCTTGATAAGTTTAAGCATGGGCCTGGGAGGTGAACCACTTACAGGTCATCTGTTTGCATCAGAGACATAGATGCCAAACCAGTGATGAATTTCTGGTTTACTATCCAATTGTCCAAGTTGGCTGCAGCCCCTCTGATTCTAGCGTTGACCTCTTCATTCAGATTTCCCTTCTCCTCAGCCACCCCTCCAAGATACTTGAAGCTATTTACCTGTTCCCCTATCTTCTTTTCTATCTCAGTTCTCAGCTTCTTCTGATTTCCCCAGTTTGTTGCCATTACCACTGTCTTATCTGTGCTTAGTTTCATCCTGTGTGCCTTCAGTTTTGCATTCCATTCTCCTATCTTTTGCTGAAGTTTTTGCTCAGAGTCTGCCTGTAATGCCACATTGTCTGCATACAGTAACTTTGTTGATCTCTCCCCTCCAACCTGTTTGCTAATGTAGTCCATCACTAGTATGAACAGCAGTGGGCTTAGAGCTGAACCCTGGTGTACACCCACTCCCACTTGGAACCCCACTGTGAGGCTGAACACTGTTCATACTTGAGTCATTGGATCCTTGTACATAGCCTGCACTAATTCTACCAATGTTTATGAGACTTTGAACCACTGCAGTACTGCCAATGTCAGCTTTCATGGGACCTTGTCATATGCTTTCTCCAAGTCTAGGAATGCCCAGATGGACTCTTCCCTCATCTCTAGCATCTTCTCAGCTATCTGTCTCACTGCAAACATTGGGTCAGTTGTGCTGTTGCATCCTGATCTGAATCCAAACTGCTCATCTCCCATCTTACATTCTACTACTCTGCATATCTATTTATCAATCACCCTCTCCAGAGATTTCATGCAATGTGACAGGAGTTTGATGCCTCTGTGTTGCCAACAGCTGTGGATGTCTCCTTTGTTTTTGTGCACTGTCACAAGTATGCTTATTCTCCAGTCAGCTAGGATACGCCTTTCTCTCCACACTGCTATGTGTACCCTCAGGAGCCATTTCTCCCCTATCTTACCCAGCATCTTTATCATATCTGCTATTACCTCATCTGAGTTTGCTGCTTTCCCAGACTTCATTTTCCTTAGTGCTATTATTACTTCTTCTAGGGTGGGCTCCTCTTCTTCTGTCATTATAGGCTGTTTCTGGGGCAGTACAACTTTGTCTAGTCAGACACCCCCGGTAAACAAATGTAAAATAAATAAATAAATAAAATAAGGTGCAGGCAACAACAGATACACTGTGTTTAAGAATACAACTACAACAGTGTGGGTGGGAAGGAAACCAGTTAGACTCTTAACTCCGAGCTGACTGGCCTGGAATTGCCCCAATGCAAAGACAAGTCCTGATCTAGCTTGATATACACTCATTACACAAGAATGAAACCAAGGCTTAATGACAACAGTAAGACCACTTAAACAGCAAAAGTACAGTGTGACTATGTAATGGAAATGCTAATATAGGCTTAAAGACCTTAGCTAAAGCAGATACAGAGTGCTAAAATGAATTTAAAATCAGATCAAGAAAAAAAAAACACATCTGCTTTTCTTTGTCTATTCACCAGCATTTCTGGCCATATTTTCATTCCCAAACAAATCTTCTTAATTAATCTCTACAGTAGCAGCAGCATTAAACACACTTTCTCCTTCTTCATCCATACAATCCACTTCAGCCAGTGTTTGTTGTTACATCTTTAATTTTACTCCATCAGATTATTATTTTTATTTATTATAATAATAACATTTCCTACGTCTTCGCCCCCTTCCCATTCATGTCTTTCATCTTTGTTTTCTTCTTTTTGCAACTGTCAAAGTAGAAGTGATATTCTTTTCCACATTTTCTACAGTTAATTACAGTGTATACTAAAACGTCTTGTCTTACCACATTCTGCACAGCTTCTTTTTATGTAATGTCATATGTCAAGATTGATCACCAAAGGGAAAAAATAAATAAAACACATAGTTTAGACTGATCCCAGTACTTTACAGTCTCTTCTTCCTTTAATAATAACCTGGACTGGTAAATTGTCTTTCATCCGTTATTTTTATTTCATAAGCATTCTGCATTTTTCAGAAAAAAGTTCTCAGTTCATATTCTGTTATTTCAGTATTTCACAAACCAAGAAAATCACAAGGGTAGTGTAAACCTTGGCTCTAGCTGATTGCCTCTGTTGAAGTGACACCCTGACCCCATATGCAACAATGGGAAAAGGGGTTGTGGATGGATGGATGAATGGATGGATGGATGGATGGATGGATGGAGTGTGTGACAAAAATAACCCAAACTTAAGCAATAAATGAACACCACAAATTACACAATATTCAGGTTCTGAACAAGTGTTGCTAATAAAAAAGACGAAAGCGTGCAACACATCGGTATATCTCTGGCTCTTTATTTGTGGTGTTCATTTCTTGGTTTTATTGCAACATTTCTTAACTGAACAATTCTTTTTTGTTAAATTGTATTTCCATTTGGAACATAATCTTCCCATGGTTTAGAGAAGTATTTTTATTAAATTCCATTAGAAATCTCTATGCCAAATGAAAGGATTTGGAAGTTATTTCACAGAAAGTCTACAATCCTAAATGAATCAGATCTTTCACATCATGTACAAAAATCCAAATGACAAAACAAATCATCCCATACCGCATACCTAATCATTGTTTGACTATTTTTCTTTATCATTTTCACAATAACATTCCACTCTGCCTGCTTGCCACGGTCACTGCTTGCAGCTACCTCAGCATATGACTTTTGTAGTAATCCTGATTCCTTCAACCTCCTCTTCCTTTTAACATATCTGACTGTCTTTCTCTTCTACGATATTCTGTTCCTTCATATTCCCATTATAATTTACTTTGATGATTGCACTGCTACCAGAAAGTCAGTCAGAGCTGTCAACCACCTGCAAGTCCCTCTTGACACTCAGCTGCATTATATGTCCTAAAGGTGCTGCTTCTGTCTTTTGGCTCCTTCTTTTCAATCATTTTAACCAAAATGTCATCAAAGATGCTAGTCTTCTACATACTGCACATCATTCTTATGAGCATACCTTCTGCTAAATTATTGCATTGCTTCTCTACCTCTGCTCTCATGTACATCTCCACCATTTTGCTCTGTCGCTGTTAGTAGCTCTCTGGCATCATCTAGCAGTGGAAAGAGTAGAGGAATTTCCTCAGTGTCTTGGCAAAAGTTTCCTCTAGTTAATACAAACATCATCTTGGGGCTTCCTGAATATAGGCTACATGCCTAGTGTGACTAACTCAGTCAAGACATTATAAACAATCAAATGCAAACAAACAAACAAAAAAAATAAAATAAATAAATAAGATTGCTTAGTATGAAAATCTGACAAAGGTTTCCTTGCCAGATTATTAACTTATATGTACAATATTGTGCCTGGGGAGCACACATTCTTTTTTCATTTTTTAGCAAATGACACCTATCCATAATAGTCTACACATGGAAATGTAAGCAATATAAAAAGCCCTAAAAGTCTTCTAAGAGCAATTGTATTCAGTAGTGAGGATTGAGGCTCCTTGATTACTAGCTCAGCATAGGGACAGCCACTAGGAACAAAAATGGATACACATAGTATTTTCAGATGCAGCTGTCTGCACCAAGCATGACTTCCCTTAAGAGCACACATGGAGCATGCTCCAGACCTGGGGCTGGACTTCCCCTTTCTCTCTAGGTCCAAACAAGACTCCACACTGACCACGTTTGAGCTCTGTGTCCTTTTTCCAAGTATCTGACACACCCACACTTGGATATTTGATTTTCACACACACACAAATACACACCTGGGAATGGTTGCACAGAATTACCAGCTGT
This sequence comes from Protopterus annectens, assembly GCF_019279795.1. Lineage (NCBI taxonomy): Eukaryota > Metazoa > Chordata > Ceratodontiformes > Protopteridae > Protopterus > Protopterus annectens. The sequence continues at coordinate 1,938,782,899 of NC_056737.1, read as the reverse complement.
TCCCCTTCTGCCCAGACTATATGGTAATTACACTGCCACCAGTCAGCTATTCTAAGGCTCTTACAAGGGTATCCAATTAAACTGAAGTGCTAGATGGTAGGCTCTTGGCACTAGCAACTGCTGTACTACCTCACCATCTACCCCTCCCTCAGGGGGTCCACTCTCTATACAGTCACCCTTTGTTCCAGTACACAGACTTCCCTTTTCCTTGAGAATCAGGTGCCTCCTTAGCTACCTCCCTCAAGCCTTGTAAGGTAAGGTTTGAAAGCTGAACTTGTCTTAACTCAACCTTTGTGACCCTTCCCAGCTGCCTTTTCAAAGGAAGCCTGGTATCTTCTGACAGTGGTGCCTCACTGTCAGCCTGGGTACTACCACTCACTTCTGTCCTTGCAGTCATCCTGTCCATGGGAACACCAGTACCTACCAGCAGCTGTGGCTCACTTTCAGGCTCACTGCTACAGGGAATCTCCCTCCATGAAATAGCCACATCACCAGACCTAGCTTTAGGTGTGGGGACTGTCTGGATCTCCTCCAGGCTACCAAACCCACATGCCTGTCTCCAACTGCATTCACAATAGGTACTGCATTATCAAAATTATTCCCTATCAAGACAGCTGCAGGGATATCCTCAAACACACCTACTTGCTTGTTTCCTTTTCCACCCGCCCAGTCAAAGGCCAAAGGTATTTGGAATGGGGTCCCTCCTAAAGCTCTGACTGGAGTGGACTGACAAAGCAAGTACTGTTCTGTTTTAACCACTGCAAGCTGAACAATGGTTACTTCAGAGGCTGTGTCTGTCTTAGCAGTGGCCTGTCTTCCATCCAGTAAAATAGGATACAAAATCCAGTGATAGTTTGGTACCCCCATTGTCTCCAGACAACATAACACTGGCATGCTGTTATTCCCAATTGCTGGCTCCCTCACCTTTTGTTCCCCATCTTGCTTCAGTGGACATTTGTATGCTACATGGCCCCTCTGGTTACATTTAAAACATCGAACCCTTGATCCTCTCCATGTACCTGAACTGATGGCTTCCCTGTTACTGGTGGACTCTGTTGGGGTGGCTTAGGCTGCCCACCATGGGTTCCCTTATATCCACGTGCAGTAATGGATATCCCCTTCTTGTGCAGTAGTGCCCTGCTTGCTAAGTAGAGATCCCCTTTTCTCTGCAGCTCATCTGCAGAGTTTCACTCCCGGTCTGCCAACCAGATCTTCATGTCCTCAGGCAAAGTGCTATGGGTTTATTCCCTCACCAAAAGGTTTGCCAGCCTTTCAAAAGTGGTGATCTGACACCCACTCACCCAACTATGGATAACTCAGCAATATAATCACATACACTTTCATCTTTCTTGTGTCTGTGCTTACAATACTTTTTTTGTAAGCTTCAGGTGTTAACATAACACATTTTAATAAACATTGTTTAACTTTATCATAGTTTAAACAATCAGTATAAGGCTATTTAAAAGCAGCAGTTACAGCTTTACCATGGAGTAAAGGGGTCAGGAACCATACCCAGAGCCCTTAGTCAACATTATACTGTTTACATACTCTTTCAAATATATGAATAAAAATAATAAAAACTATCACCCTCTGTAAATTGTGGAAGAAATTTACTGACCTTCACTGCTTCTGGGGTTTGGTTATTCCCTTCCCCATTACCTCCATGACCCTGATGAAGAGTCAGCATCACCCTCTCATTTTGGCACTGTTTCTCCTTTTTTTTCTGCCTCCAAATGCTGCGATCTCTCTGCTGATTTTAATTCCAAATGTTTGGTCTCCAGTTCAAGTCTCTAACTCCAGACAGGTTTTTAAGTCCTCCGAGGAAAAGTGAACTGTCCTGTTTCTGAAGGATGCACATCCCCATCATCAGACTGCTGTCTTCCTGGCTGCTGGTCTGTGCTGCAGCTGTGATTAAGGCTAAAATCATTTCCTCTTTTGTCAGGTTAGCATGCAGCAGTCCTTTGGCTTTGCACACCTTGGTCAACTGGTTCTTTGTCAGCTTGCCATAATCCTCAGCTGAGATCTTTGCCTGTTTCCCTGACTAAATTAAACTAACAAAAATAAATAAAACTGTTGTGAAAATGAAACTCTGCATGTTTACCTTGTGGTTGCTGACAGTACACACACATTCCCATGACAACTGCCCACAGACTGCTGTAGTTCAGTTAATATCCTACTCAGCTGCCACAAGGTAAACATACAGAGTTTCTTTTCACAACAGTTTTATGTATGAGTGGTGCGTTGATGCAGTGGTTAATATTGTTGCCTCACAGCAAGAGGTTCTCCAGTTCACTTCCCAGCTAGGGTGCCTTCTGTGTGGAGTCTGCATGTCCTCACTGCATTCACGTGAGATTCCTCCTGGTACTCTGGTTTCCTCCCACATTCCAAAGACATGCATCTGGAGTATTTCTCCCTGGGCCTCCCCTGAAAATAGGTTCTCTCCTAGTTAGACTTTCCTGGTCAACAAATGTTAAATAAATAAAAAATGTTAAATAAATAAATTTGTCAAGGAGCCTCAATCCTCATCACTGACACTAGTGAGGGACGGCCACTAGGAACAAAAATGGATTCACAGTATTTTCAGATGCAGCTGTGTGCACCAAGCACAATTTCCCATAAGAGCACACAGGGAGCACACTCCAGACCTGGGGCTGGACTCTCTTCAGGCTCCAAACAAGACTCCACACTGACCAAGTTGGAGCTTTGTTTCCCTGTTCGACACACACACTTGGATATTTGATTTTCACATACAGACACACCTGGAAAAGGCTGGAACAGATTTACCAGCTGTGCCCCTTTGCCCAGGTTCTCTCCTAGTTAGACTTTCCTGGTCAACAAATGTTAAATAAATAAAAAATGTTAAATAAATAAATTTGTCAAGGAGCCTCAATCCTCATCACTGACACTAGTGAGGGACGGCCACTAGGAACAAAAATGGATTCACAGTATTTTCAGATGCAGCTGTGTGCACCAAGCACAATTTCCCATAAGAGCACACAGGGAGCACACTCCAGACCTGGAGCTGGACTCTCTCTCTCTTCAGGCTCCAAACAAGACTCCACACTGACCAAGTTGGAGCTTTGTTTCCCTGTTCCACGTAGCTGACACACACACTTGGATATTTGATTTTCACATACAGACACACCTGGGAAAGGCTGGAACAGATTTACCAGCTGTGCCCCTTTGCCCAGACTATAAGGTAATTACTCTACCACCAGTCAGCTACTCTAAGGCTCTTACAAGGGTACCCAATTATACTGAGTAAAATTAATGCTAATACAAATGGTAGAGTTTGACCAATGCAGCAAGGCTTTCATGAGTGGCCACAGTGTCACCAAAATAAGCATATCCGCGGTGGTGCAGTGGTAGCGTTGTTGCCTCACAGCAAGAGGTTCTCCCATTCGATTCTCGGCTGGAGTGCGGGGAGTGCCTTCTGTGTGGAGTCTGCATGTCTTCCACGCGGTTGGGTGGGCATTCAAAAGACATGCGTAAACGGGTGTGCCTTTGTTGAAGGTTGAACGGCGAGCTGGCACCTCGACGTTCGTGAAAATCTACTGCCAATCATTAGCGGACCGGAGTTCCACTGTGGAGACCCCTAACCAGGAAAAGCCGAAAGACAACAACAACAACTCTTAAGATAATAAAAATATTCTCTAAAAGACCAGCCACAGTGAAAGGTATAGAAAATAAAATAGAAAACATGAGAATACTGAATATCTAGTTACAATAAACACCAGTTTCAATCAGAGGAGATATAAAAAATAACACAGTTGGCTAGATTCAAACAGCTGCAGAAAAACAATGTTTAACTAATCTTACTATATTTTTCTGACTGACTAAATAATTACTATTCCCTAGTTAACGTACTTACTACAGCAAGGCAAGATGATGAGCGTTGAGTTACTTATTACAGCAAGTCAAGATGAGGTGAGAGGTTGTGTGGAATAGCTATGAGAGATCTTTCTTGTCAGGCTCTGAGAAACAATGTGCTGCTGCAAGAGTTCTGAAATATCTCCCAGTAATATCCAAAGAATAATTTCAGTGCTGGTTATAGAATGACATCACTTGTGGTCACCTGACTCTGGTACACTATGCACAAAGAGCTTTTCTAAGATCTGTTGCAGCATCCGAAAGCTATAAAACAATTTCAAAAGCTTCCACCCTTCAAGGGTAGCAATTAGTTCACCACTAAGGACAATACAGTAAGATTCCTAGTCCTGGTTTTCCCAGACATTTTTGTCTATGGCTACAGTCAGACCTGAACAATAAAACTTTTATGGCCTAAACCAACCCATTTAATTTTCAATCTATTTTTCAAAATTAACTTGACTGAGTAACATCTTCCCTTCCAGAATTCTCTGTTAAAACATATACATTTAATCAGTTATAATAATACTGTCTGAAATACATGTAATTCTCTTTTCTGTCCAGCAGGACCCACTGTTGATGAATTTTATCACAGCAACTTTCAAATACATTTTTAACACAAGCATCTTTACAAATCAGTGTGATAGTCAAATGACATAAAATTATTTACAAAACTTCAGCTAGCTATGCACACACAAACCACCCTACTCTCCCTGGCACAGCTGGCACTTCCACATATCATCACAGTCTACACAAGGAAATGTACGCAATATTAAAAGCCCTAAAAGTCTTCTGAGAAGGTCTGGTCTGGGTCTGAATAAAGAGTTTAACTGACATGTAATACATAAACAGAAAAAGAATACAGATTTCTTTCAGCTTTGCAGTCTGTTATTTAAAAAAGAATCTGAAATTTGAGAATTTTAAATCAGTTCATATTGCAGAGACAACATCTGCAAGGTCAAATTAATGTAAAGGTAGACAGTGTCAGCAGGCATATCTTAAATGTTTATAAGTGGAGAGTAGATACAAATGTATTCAAACCACAGCTCAGACTTGGGGCCATGTTCATATATGCCTACTTGAATTTCAGTCTCATAGCATTCAAGAATTGCTTAGGACCAGATATGGAAAATAGATGCCTTCTCCTTCTGACAGGATAAAGTGTTTTCTTCGTGCCTTCCTCAACTTACTTGATTTAGGTGTTCTTAATAAAAGAGAATAATCAGTCTCAATTGATTTTCCCATAACCCAGCCCAGTATAGCAATTGAGTGCATGCTACTGTTAATCGTTTGCCATTCAGCATGAGGATTATCAATTGCGCACTCCCTATTTTCAAAAAAAAAAAAAAAAAACACGTCAAGGTTCTGCAGTCCATAACATTCTCAATAAGCTTCACTGGCTATATGACTACATGGCTATATGGCTACATCATAATCTTAGGTAGGCACCTTGTTTTAGGGGCTCTCAAAAATATGGAAAAGGTTTATATTTTGGGCACAAAAAAAAAACATGCTTCTGTACCAAAGCTAATATACTGCAGCAGTTACACTCTGATTATGTGCTAAGTCTGTCTTTGTTACAACTCAAGTGGTTTAGCACAAAAGGTTAAGGCAGTGATTTGCTAATCAACTTTACTCTATAGTAATGCTGATGCTCTTAATCTTCATTTGCAAACTGGCTGATGCTCTACAAGTCACTTAACCAGGTACATAGTATTCCCTGGGTGTCCCTGAAAAAAAAAATTGTCTCTATTTGATTTGCAAAGTTAACCAATAAATAAAAACACATCTCAGAATTATCTCATTGCATGCATCGTATGCCATCAATGACTAGAATTTCTGCCTTTAATCTTCATATGTTAATTGGGGTCACCTTCTTGAGACATCACAGATAGAATTTGTCTCTTGGTGATCTTAACTTTATGACTGTAAAGTTTGCCAGCTCAGCCTATCAGATGCTTTTTATGCCTCTAAATGAACAACTGCCATTACTTTATTCTTTTGCTTGACTACATCCAATATGAGCATGATTATTCTGGCATTTTCTTGAGCATGCCTGGTAGGGATGAAACTGCTATTATTGGGAGATACTAGCCTTTGAGGAGGTTGCTATACACCCTTTTTATTTGCTCTGCCTTTTTTCAGTGTCACAGATATTTAATGGGTCACTCATCACGGGTCAATGTTATTAGCCCCTGTCCATTATCAGAATTGTCTTTGTAGGTTCATATTTATTGCTGATATCACCTACTTTGTAAATATACTCATATTTTACATTCTGTTTAGCTTGTGACATATAATGGAGTCCTTAGCCTTCTTCTGAATTCTCCTTCTCTCCTTTTACTTCCCAGCTATTTCTTGCTATGACTACTGCACATATGCATGCCATGTTGAATGTGTTGTTTTAGACATGTTGTTGTTATGTTACTTTGATAGTATATTCTCTTTTGAGATCTATAACCAGTTGCAGTTCTTTGGAGACTAATGAGCATTACTTGACCTAGTGGGATCACCCTGGTAATCAAAAAATAAATAAGGATGCATTGTTATGTGTTTTATTACTGAGGGTATTTTATATTTAATACAAACTGAAATACACAGTGTATACAACCTCTCCAGTGAACTCCTGTGAGGTGCTTGTATGCTATCCAGTCCTTCTATGTATATTTGATTGTCTCATATAATGATTTCAGCTGGTTGAATGATATTAAAACAGCAGTGTGCTTTGAAATCATAAAAAAAATTAAATAAAATTGTATGTGCATCACAGACGTGCATTGCTAAAAGGGGTAGAAATACTGTATGTGATTTCTAGGCAGGACTCAGAAACATTGCACAGAATGCGTAGGAATAGTGTACTGAATAAATCATACATGTATGACCTCTGCATTGCACAAGCACAGATGTTCTGTGATTTGCAGAAAGGCTGTGCTGTAGTGCAGGACATAAACATACAATGCAGAGAGCCATGCAGATGACACTGAATGCATGAATATGTGTGTGTGTTCATATTTCTCCAAAACTAAACATTGTTAATAAACTTTCCACCAGGTGTTCTCAGTGGAATAACTATACAAAAATACTCTTCAGATGTGAAACAATATGAACCCAGTACTGGTTTAAGAAGTTGAATAGTTTCATTAGATAGATAGGGAAGTTGTTTGGATCTAGCACAAATTTTCCTGATTGGAGCAAGGTTACTGAGTATTTGTAGGAAGGTATTATTGAAGTACTATACTGCAAGATCCAATTGTAAGGTTTTTAGAGGTGACCAGTCATGTTCACTTAACAGGGTGTTACTAGAGAGGGGGAGAATTGTTTTTTATTGCAAACATATTGATAAGTGGACTTGTTGATATTCTGGGTGCGTTTGCTAATTAGAAAGGTTGGGCATTGGTCACTTAGGGAATCAGAGAGTTGATTTTTAGTCTGGTGAATAGGGTTTCAGCATTGTTAAAAGCTTGGGGGGATGGTAAATAATGTTGACTGTAAGGGTATTTTTGAACAGTATGGCAATACCACCCCCTCTTTTATTTTTTCTACCATTTCTATAGATGTTATACCCATAGGGAAGTATTTCATTGTCATGGATATCCACTGTAAGCCAAGTCTCAGTGATTAGAACTATGTCTGGAGAGTAAACCAACAGGGTAGCATACAGTTCTTGGCTTTTGTTGAGTACTTTTCGGAGTTTTATGATAACAAAACATAAGTACCTCTCTCTCCCTGTTTATTGGATGTTGACAATAAGCACATAAATATCATTTTGGAAAGTCTCTCCCATAAACTACTCACCAGCCTAAAAGACCTTTAATAAAATTGCTTAATATTGAGTATACTGGTACTGTTTACACTGATTTAGTATCAAATTAATGAGTTTTTTTACTATAATTAGTTTACTGGTTCTTGCTGGTGGCAGAAGAAGGTTTCTAGGCTAGTTGTTTTGTATAGAAATTTAAATACTCAGTAGCAAGTCCACCCAAACATTATTCTAAAACCGAAGTCCACGCAGTTATAGTTACTGCTGCCTCCAGAGTCATTTCTGTTGGTGTCATAGAACAGAACTTCCCCATATCTTCTCTAGCCAGCCTGAGTGAGATGGGTATTTTGAGACAGTGTAAGAACTGTTTCATGCTGCCCGATGATCATCTGTTACACAAACAATATAATACATATTGTGAGAGATATACATATACAATATCCTTGGAGGCAAAAAACACAAAGAATAAACTCACTCACCAAAACTGTCAGCAGTTCATCACATATCACACCTCTCCAAGGTCATCACAATGCACAATACTCCGTCATATGCTGAGGTTCTAAAGATTAACTTGCCTAAACCTCAAAGATCTCCAAAACACAACACAGGCAGAAAGCACACTCAGAAGATTAAGCCTACCTCCTCACATAGCACAAGGAGTCCCAAAGTCACAGATGCTGAGCCCATAAATCAGGCATCAACCCAACCAAAAGTTCTTGTTACAGCTGACTCCATTGTAAGACTCGGCCTCTTACCAGACTGAGTAAGGAAAAAGTAATGGTTAGCTGCTTGTCTGGTGCCAGGATCCATCAGTTCACGCATGCATTCAAGTCCTTGAACAAGAATTACCAGTATGACGTCGTAGTTCATGCAGCGTCATTGACTTCAGTTATACCTCCCTGAACTATATGAAGACAGACATAATGGAGCTCTCAGACTATGTGTCCAAGGCAGATATGAGCCTAACACTGAGCAGCATTTTACCTTTTCCAAGGATGGTACTGAAATGTGAACAAAAAATAATTAATTTCAATACCTTTCTTAGTTTTTTGTGTCATTCGAAGGAGGTCCAATATTTGTCAGATTGGGACAATATGATTGCTAAACTATGCTGCTTCACCAGGGTTGGCCTACATCTTTTCCCTCTAGGGTTTTGATTACTGGCAATGACATTTGTCCACCCCCCATAGTGTCTTTTTTAAGCAATGCCAACCTGATAAAAATGCCAACATAACAAAAGAAACAAAGGAAAATACGAAGGTGTTGCTAATCAATGCTAGGATCCTGAACAAGAACCTCAACTCCCTACATGCCCTTCTCACCATGGAAGACATTGACATCTGTGTAGTAACTGAGCCATTGGTTTGAAAAAGTGGAGAGCACTCTGGCTGTGCAGTGCTATAATTTCATCCATACATTTAGACCGGCTACTGCGCAGAAGGGGGGAAAAAAAGGTGGAGGCGTATAAATCTACATCCAGAAGAGACTCACATCAAGGCTGGTAAAGCAACATGATCCACTACAGCTTCTTCAAGTCCAAATGGTCATCAGAAAGGTCCCATACCATACATTAGCTAGCTACAGAACATCCTCTATGACACAAGAAAGTCACAATGCCTATCTACAGGAACTAGAATCACCCAGAATCACCCAGTATTAAACCCAATACCATTTTCCTAGGTGATCTAAACTATCCAACTATAGACTGGCAAATCTACACCACCACTAGTGCACAAGCATAGATATTCCTCACCTTTGTCAGTACAAATGCCCTGGAACAATTAATCAGAGTACACACTAGGGAGAATAACATCTTGGATATTGTCCTGTATTATTAATATGGAAGCATCTTGTACCATCCCTTGTGTATCTTCATCACTTGTTACGTCTAACTATAAAGCAGTCTCCTTCAAAATAAAACTGAATCCAGAGATCCCATACAGCCAAGGTACCTTTAGAAATTTCTTAAAGATAAACTACCTAAATAATAAGCGAAACATTGGCAAATTTCACAAGGCATGTTTTAAATTTGTTTGTAATCTGAAAAGCACAATACAGCAATGTCCTGAGCTGACTATAAATGATGATACCTATACTGAGGCTGAAGATATAGCAAACCTACTGGCCAATAAATTTAGCTCTAACTTTACCCCCTCAACCCCTCCATCTGTCCCACACCTGAAAATAGCTCACTTCCAGCTATCACACAAGACCATGTCCTAAAACTGCTATCAAAAGCTAACAATACTGCATCAATGGGTCCTGACAATATCCCTGTATCCATCTTAAATAGCATGAAGCATGATTTAGCCACACCACTAACAACACTGTTCAATCTCTGCCTCCATTCAGGTTTAGTAATAAACGAACAGGGAGTCATTTCTACAGAGACAGACAATTACAGAACTGTAAGTCTGACCAGCTTGTATGCAAAGATATGGAAAATCATTTAGGAATTAATAAATCAGAACATAGGGAACCTCCAAACACTGGACCTATTTCAGTTTGGATTCATCAAGGGCAGGTCATGCTTACTCATCCTGGTGATTTTTTTTTTTTAAAAGTCACCAAAGCAATAGACAATGGCAAAAAGCTTTTAGATACGACTCCCACTCAGGCATAGCAGAAAAGCTAAATAAACTGAGAAAACACTATGTCACTCACTGGATTACCAACCTGCTTACAGATAGCATACATATAGTCAAAACAGGGGAAGTTACCTCCATGAAGAGACCAGTCATCAGTGGAGTCCCCTAGGGTTCTGTGCTCAGACCTCTCATGTTTGGCATCTACTTTTATAAAGTAAAAGCCAATGCCAAAGGGCTCTGGCTGACTAAGTTTGCAGATGACTGCAAGCTAGAAGCAGTCACTGAATGACTTAGCCATCCGGCAAGAAGGTTTGTTTCAAATAAATAACCGATGCTAAAATCATGGAGTGAAACTAAATGCCAAAAAATGCATTACTGTATCTTTTGGGAAGTCATCTACCCCAGGCAACAACCAGATTGATAATATGCCCCTAAATGTTGACCCAGTTTTTCAGGATTTGGGACCTTATGTGGGCAGTGACCTAACTTTTGACCAACATGTGTCTGTTGTTGAAAGAAAGCCCTTCTGTATTGCACAGCTTATAAAGAAAGGAATTGTGTCTAAATCTAGGGATCTCCTTGCCCCCCCTTTATTCAGCCCTCATTAGGCCAGCCATTGAATATAATGCCCCCTTTGGCATGTATCTGTCCAGGCACATGCAACAACTGGAATGCCCACAGAAATACCTTACTAAAAGGATACAAGACCTAAACAATGTCCTACCTGGGCTGACTTAAAACCCTGTCACTATACTTGGAATCCTACAGACTGCTAAGGAGTGAGCTGTGACTGTCATACAAGGCATCCTCCAGCCCATTATTGATGGATTTACTGCACATCAGCAAGTTAAATTGCATCAGAAATACTCAGTCTAGGGATATAAACCTCTTCTGTAACATTAACAGAATGGTTTGGATGGACAGATATATCTCACAGATGATACCACTCCTCTAGAACAGAAAACAAGGTTCATCCCTGTCCATTTTCAAGCACAACTTAGATATATATCTGGGAAACAGAAATTTTATTCCAGGACTCTCCCCGTACTACTAATAGACAGAGACAACTCCTAAATGCTTTATCCCATGCATTGGATCCCTTCAAATTTTCTATGATAACCCACTTATTCTCATTAGGGGTAACATAAATTTATTGACCATGGGATGGGTAAGGCCAATCTATAACCAAATGGGATAGGCTATTTTGAGAAAAAAAAATGGAAATTGGCTAGGCTTAAAATGCCCTGCAAGTGAAGCTATGAACCTATGAAAATGAAGAAGGAAGCAGTTAATTTGCAAAATGAGTGAGGGAAAGAAGAATATCAATAGGATGAAAAGGCTGAAGAAAAAGAAAAGAATAATATTGTAATTGCAGCATAAGAGAATGAAATAATATGTTTAATGGTTTTATGCCTCACCCATATTTACCAATATACAAAAAACGATCTAGGAAAACGTGATGCTTCCTACAACAAAATAGCAACAATTGCCACAAACTCTCCACGCAGATCCCATCACTGCTTAGCTCTGAAACAACTCACCTGGTTAGGACTACCTCATCTCTTATCTTATACCCAACTCACAATGGCCCATAGACTAATATACCAACCTGAAAAACTGCTCTCCAAAACATTATACTACACTACCTTATTCCAATAACCATGTCTTACGTTTCTCTAATAAACCTATTTAAATATTCTACAAATATCTAAATTTAATAACAGTGCTGCTGACTCTCTTTACTCATATCAAATAGCCAAAATCTAGAACACACGCCCTCAAACTATTAGAACCACAGTTAACTTTGCCCACTTTAAGAAAATACTCAAAAGCCATTTATTTAATAATTGGCTCTCTCCCTTTGGTTAAAGTTTTTTTTTTTGCGGGTAAAAAGAATAAAAATGAAAAAGGCAATAAACAAGGATGACCTTAAATTCCTTTATTAGTTGGTTTAGTGTAAGTGCTGTAATTAAGGCAGTTTAAGATGCTGATGTTAATATGGCATGGAAAATATTGGCTAATGCAGTAGTACTGATACTACTGTCATATGCATATTATTTAAGAAAAAAATAAATGAGGGTTATGCATTATATGGACTGGAACCTTATTTGTGACTCTAACAGAACTTGCTGGATTGACAGATTTGTATCCCAGAGGCTACCGCTTCAAGGGAATAAACTTTCCAGCTGTGCTAAACATAGAGCATCCCTCACTGTCTTCAAACATAATTTGGATAAACAGATGTGGAACTGTAAACTCACTCCTAGGGTACTGCCCATGTCACTTATGGACAGAGGCAGTCTGAAAAATGACTCAGGGCTCCAAAACCTAAAGACTCACTACCCTGATATTACCCCATCCCATGTTTGGGGAATTAAGATATAATATTGTAATATCCTGGGTATTACTGGCTAGGCTTGTAAAGGCTCTTGCACCATTAGCCTAGTAATCACCTATGAACCTATGAATCTATTTAACTTCCATAATAATATCTCAGTGCACATTAACCCATACCCTAATAGATTGACAGCATGCATGTAAAAGAGCAGAGACTACTGCACACATCAAACTAAACAAAACTAAAAGAAACCAAACAATAAAGAAAAACACAATTATACAAAAAAAATGGCAAAATATAAAATAAATGTAAAATATAAAACTATTTAAAACAGATGACACTTTGCTCCCCATTACAACTCTAACGTAAATATATTGAGACCACACAAAGTCACAAAAACAGTGAAATGTACTTAAAGAGGCATGTCAGTTCCATTCTTTCTCCAGCAATGAGCAATCACTAATGCAGCAGTCTTCAGTACAAGACAGTGAGCAACACACACTGCAGAAACATCTGAGGGAAAACACAGTTCAAGCAAAAATACTACAGTCAAATTAGATGCGAGCAAACAGAAATCACACTAGTGGAAACTGCTATGTTACCATATTTATAAGTATTATGTTGCGTGATTATCACAGGACATAGGTGAAAATGAAGATGTTATAACTGAATAGTAAAGAATTTGAGTCTCTGCAACTACTCATTGTTTGGGTAGAAAACAAAATAAATGCATTAAATGTTACTTTAGGTGAAGAATAAGTTGTAATGGATAGCTGGAATCAGATTTTTGAATTAATGAAAAGTATTATGGGGGATTCAATAAGCCCTACAAGGTCATTTTTTACCATGTGCGCTTGCGATGCACACACGATAGTAACAAAATTTAGATTCAGTAAGCACTGTGTAGAGGCATGCACCTCCGTGAAAACAAGCTAAACACTGTGGAATGCTAGTAACAGTATAAGCAGCTGAACTGCATGCTAATCAACCAATCCAACATAGTAGAACTATTCAACAAGCTGTTAAGCATCCATGTAAACTCCATGCTGATTTTTCCCTGCAAATTCCAAAACCTTTGGAATACAGCCACAGAAAGGAGTCTACATGGACAGAATGTTAGGGGCTGCTGCTGCTGTAATTCATTTGTATGTGCTATAGGCTGAGGCCATTTCTGCCGCTGCTGCTAATAGGCCTAGGTTGAGAAGGAGAAGAGTTTGCAAGCCCCATTTAACTTTTCACACCCTACATGATGTGGAAATTGTAGAGCACTACAGGGTGGACAGGGATACACTTGAGAAACTCTGTGACCTCTGCCATCCTCAACTCAAAGCCAGAGCCAACTGAGGTCAGCCCATCCCAGTGGAGACAAAGGTATGTGTAGCCCTTAGAATCTTAGTTAGACGTACCTTTCATAGACCAACAGGGGACATGGTGGGGTTGTCACAGGCATCAGTATCCAGGATCCTCCACCAATTCCTGAACGCTATGCTCCAACATGTCAGTAATCACATATATTTTCCCCATAGTTCCGAGGAGAGGGCCAGAAATATGCAGGAGTTCTACCATGTAGCACACTACCCTGAGGTACTGGGTGCCACAGATTGCACACATATAGAAATGAAGGCACCACCTAGGGAACAGAGTAGGTTCTAAATAAACAGAAAGGGCTGCCACTCTATCAACTGCCAAGTTATGTGCAATGCCAAAGGAATCATCTTGAATGTGTGTGCTGGCAACCCTGGCAGTTACCACAACTCACATATCTGGCACACCTCCAACTGTAGCAGATGTTTGCTGGGGGGATATCCCACAGGGTCATTTACTGAGGGATGCATGCTATGCACTAGAACCATGGCTGATGACACCCATCAGAAATGCACACACACCCATGGAAGAATGCCATAATGAGGCGCACACTCAAACCAGAAATATCATAGAACATGTGTTTGGGCTGCTGAAGTCACGGTTCTGGTGCCTGGATACATTTGGGGGAGCCCTGCTGTTCAATCCTGGACATGTACAGAAATATTCACAGTATGTGCCATACTATACAACATGATCCTGAGGAAACTGCTTCAGCAGGATCAGCAAGGAGAAGGGGCACACATCCCACCACCAAGGCCAAGGTTACCACGGCCACAGGAAGATGAGGAGTCAGAGGGGGCACCACCAGCTGTTGTGGGTGTAGGCAGATGTAAGTGTTCTCAGTATGCCCTTGCATTGGCTAACAGACAATGTATAGCACACTCACTCACTCACCACCTAGGGGCCTAAAACCTTCCTCCCATTCACATACACATAGTAGCACTGATGCCAGGTAACTCACACAACCATTCCATCCCCATGTACTGGCTGTGTACCGCTTGCATCAGACAGAGTCAGCCCTGAACTAAAACTGTGGCAACTGCTGCATTTACAAAGCAAGTCCTGAACCTGGACTGTATTGTTTAATAATATGAATGTGTGGTATACCCTTGTATTTCATTAGTTGGTATGGTAAGTAAGCAAAAGGTGGGAGATTTGTACAGAAATTACCTAAGGTTAACACGTGACAGCAGGGACTTATTTGATTTTTATGTGTCCATTACTGAGCAGTAGGCCTCAGGCATCAAAGATTCACACAGTCATACCTCTCAAATGTAATGATGATCACTGCATGTCCTCAGTTTAGCACCATATGTTTGTACTGGAAAATCATTAAAGCGGGAAGTTAGAAAGCAATGATACACATTGCAGTTTCTGACTTCACAACCCTCCCAAGATTGTTCACTATAAAGCTGGGAAATTTTGATGCTATCAACTATCTAACTTTCCAAGGCCAATATAAGTCAAAACTACAATTACCAGTTCAACACCACATTTGCAAATATACTAAGCACTAAGCTATGCACCCTGAGCATCAAACACAAAGCTTATTTATCCCTGAATCCAAAAAATAGAAAAAGGGGTATAGCACAGTTATCATCAATTGCAAAGGGTGTTGTGTGGGGGGCAGGAAGGTCAGGCTGACACAAAAGGTTGGTGAGTGTGTGTGAGTAAGAAAGAGAAGAAGGCAGACATTTGGATAAACCAACAAATGTCGAGTGAGACAAAATGACTAACAGTTGTGTGAGTGTGTCTGTAGGAGTCCTCCAGGTGAAATTGGTGTGTGTGTTTGCATGAACACAGCCAAGCTCTGTGCTGACTCTAGGTCTTGGTATGTTGGACAGGTGTGAGCTGTGCATGGTAGAGGTGGCAGTTCATAGCTGTCATCAACAATCACAAAAACTGGCTCTGCTAGGAGTTGCACTGGCACATCCATGCCCAGAGTTAGATGCAGTGCTGCTAAGTGAACATGACTGATGTCTATTGGATGAGGTCCCTTCACGAGGAAGTCCAGGACCATGACCTCATGGCCTGCCATGTCTGGGAGTGGACAGCACACTCACTGATGGAGCACTGGAAGTGCTGCCACTATAGGAGCATGATCGGTCATAGCCACATTGGCTGACAGCAGATGATGTGGCTGACCTACTCCCTCGAGGATGCCATTTCCCTCCCAGCAGATGTTCCATCACAGACAATGCTTGTTCCATAACAGACACTCCTGGATCCATCACAGACACCCTTTGTTCAAAAGTGTCTTTCATCTGATCCATAGAATCAGCAACACTGTAAAGCCAGTTATACATATCAGACTGTGCCACATCTACAACCCTGACCATTTGTCTGGAGCACATATGGGAACATCTCTGTGCCTTCATGACATATGTTAAGTGGCATGGGAAGAGACACCTGCACCAGGTGGAGACAGGACAGCAGGTCCCCTCTGAGCACTATCAACCCTATCAACCCTCCTGTTTGGCACCTCGCCCACACTTTGGCTATGGCCTGAGTCAACAGGCACTGAAGCCACAGTAGCCACACTTCACTGATCAATGGCCTCAACCTCCACCTGTCCAATATCTGAGGGCTCACTGGAATGGTTAGGCATAGACCTACTGGCTATGGAATTGCAGGGGATGGCTGTATGCCAATCTCAGTGCCAGATTCAACTTCTGCACCCTCAGATTGGCTATCATCATCATCATCTGAGGCTGCTGATACACTGACATCAGGTGGCAGAGGGCCCACACTCCCATTGCCACGATCACCTATGATAAAAAGCAACAAACAAAGGAAATAATACACACCTACTACAGTCCAATATATGCTAACAAGGTAACAGTCCTGCCACTATTACAGACAGTACAGCAATACACACAACAGGCCTAATATCAACAGCACACACTAAATATTTCTTTAAATTGCTCAGCAGTCATGACATAAAAATGTTTGACTTACCATCTGCAGATGAAATATTTCTCTGCAACCCAGATGTTCCTGGAAGAAGTTAAGCAAGAGGTAATGGCAACATCATCACAATTAACAGTACCACAGGGGGTAATAATTTTACCCTTTTATATGTCCATTAACTATATTTTCAACAAGAACATGGCTGACAACTGCAATCTAAGCTAATAAGAGTAGCAATCTTCACCCCTCCAAAAAAGACATGTGACATATAAGTAACTTATTGATTTCAATTGTTTTTTACTATACAAAAGAATTCAACTGTTGAGATACCAAAGCTTACCTGGAAGCTCCTCCTGGGACATGCTTGCTATTTCTGAAACTGTTGCTCCAACATCCAGCACATGCTGTACTGCACTCTTCTGGGAGCTGTCTGGATCCCTGATACTGGCCAGGAACTCTTCATTGGGTGTTAATGGTGCATCCCTAGCAGGCCCTCTCCTGGTAACTGTCTGGTCACAGCCCACTGCAGCTGCTCTCCTCCATGCAGATGTGATCAGGTCAATGGCCCTATGACATGCCTGCTCATATGTCCAGCTGTGGCCACTCACGGCATTCAGATCATCCACTATCTGTTGCCAAATTCGCATCCTATGTGCCATATCTCCCCACCCCCTTCATCCACTATCTATTGCCAAATTTGCATCCTACGTGCCATATCTCCCCACCCCCCTTCCAACAGAAAAGTACCATGTTGCCTAAAGGCATCCACTACAACCTGGTTCCCAGCATCAGTGAAGGGGGTCTCCGAGGATTGATACCCCTGGGCAGCATACTCCTAGGTGTCCTACAAGACAGCAGAAGGATAATACACATAAGTGTCACATAACTACTAAATCATTGTTTCCAGTTAAAACAGAAAAGGTAGCCACTCAGTATTACCCCCTGGGGAAACATACAACACTCTACAGATATGAAATATGAACAACAAACAGGATGCAAAACAAGAAGAGAAACCCGAGCAACATTTCCTTGTTTGTGCCATAACAGCAACTCACCTTTGCTCCTCCCCCAAAATAAGTCTATCCTTGTTTGTGCCATAACAATAACTCACTTTTGCTCCCCCAAAAGAGCAATGTACCCTTATTTGTGCCATAACAATAACACACCTTTGCTCCCTCCAAAAGAAAATGACACATTTTGCTAACAAACCATCTTTGAAATGCAAAAAGTGCTATCAAAGGAACTGTCCCTGAAATATTTAAACATATTTATCACACATCATTCCATTTTCATGTATTAGCAATCATGTATAACTCTGAAATTGTCTTGACAAACATGACCATTACATCAATACACTTGTAACTAATGCATACAGATAAAAGTGTAAAAGCCTTTGCTTCACATTTTTCCTAAATACATTCCAGCATATGCAGTAAGTAGCTGACAAAAATGGAAGCATACCTTCTGAAGTTCAGTACTCCTCTGTACAGATATAGCCTGAAAAATAGCTTGTGTGCAGTCTTCCCAACATAAACAAGTGTCCTCATCATCAGTTTGCCTCGATACATGGTTGCCTTTTTATATGCTGTAGATTCAGAGCTGTAAGCACAGTGAAGATGCAAATGAGGTGTGAACTCATTAGAATTGCTGAATCCCAAATATGTGGATCCATGTAGGATATGTAAGCATAGTGCAGGCACTCACTCAGAGTTTGGTTTTAATGGATTGCAACCATGAATGGTTAGTGGTTGGGACAAGGAGAGCACAACAGCACTGTAGGCTGCCTTACTAGGACTGGATGTGTCAGGTTAGCTCAACAAAGTGTTAGATGTAAAGTTGGATATCTAAGTAACCAACACACAATTTACAAGTTGTATTCCTTAACATATAACCTGGACTTAATTCGTTGGCAACTGCATATGATATTATTTCCACTTAATACCCTCACACATTTTAAGGCGAATGATATATAACGACATACACACTGCATGTCTTAGATTACTGGTCAGATAAATGAAGAATGGCCAACAAACACAGAAATGTAAGACAGAGCTGCATATTTGGAAGCAGTAATCATGACAGGTTGTGTAGTCACTAGGTGCACTACATTTAAAAATAATAAATGTACAAATAACACTTGTATGGTTTGGTTTCACTGTAGATGCTGTTGCAGTTGGTTGTATGCAAGTTCAGTTCTTTGCTGCAAAGTTGTTTGTGTAGCAAAGAGGGATAAGGCACCCATCCTGTGTACCAAAGGTGCATTGCAGTGAGAGTTCAAATCCAGATCTATGCAGGTAGACCTGATGTGAGCTATAATTTTCTTGAGTGTTTGTCATACATTAATTTTCCTCATTTCAACTACTTGCCCCTTTTTTCTTTTTCTCCTTTTCTGTCTTTGTTAGTCTAATTTTTTTCAGCCTGTGTTTGCACAATGTGGTACTTTGAGCAATAATGGGAACAGAGGAAATGAATGTCAGGTTTGGCTGTGCTTACTTTGTCTGCGTGAAGCATGTCAGTGAGTAAAATGAACAACTGGACACCCCAGGAAGCAGACAATGCCCAGACAGCCAAAAATAGAAACCAGATGCATTCAATTACTGCTCCTGCGCATCATGCAAACCCATTGAGTGGCATTGCATGGTGGTTAACAGTGAGACCTTAAGAATGATTATAAAAGTAGGGGATGTCATTTAACTAGTCCTGTGGTAGCAGGCGTAAGTGTAGGCCTGGAGAACAAATAGTGCTGAGTTCTAGTGCAAGGTATGCAACCTTTTTTCACTGTTGTGACATTGCTGTCTATAGCAATGAGCTGAAAGATAGGCAGATGTTATTTCAACCTTTTTGTGGCAACAAGTGTAATTATAGGATTACTATACATGGTCCTGGGTTCAAATACAGAATATTCCATACACTTTTACTGTTATTCCACTTCCCATTATAGTTATTTGCACTTATAACACTTGAGATAGTGGAGCTGATATTAATTATATGTATGAGGACTGACACAGTAGTATTGTGTCAGTTATTTTATTTATCTATGTATTATCACATTTATTAGCAGATGTATGACTGTGGGTATACTGCGTACTATATTCCTGTAAGTATAATTCTGCTGTCTGGACTAGCATGACCTTCACATTTGCCTACCATGCATACACAACTGCCTGTACATCCAATAACCTTGGAATTATAACTGCAATTATGTAATGCCTCACTGGTTGACACTGTTGTGGCCCACTTATCATGCAAACGTGGTGCTTAGGGGTGCACACTGCCGAGCACTTCATTTGCGAGATGGAAAGTGGAGCACAACAATTTCAAACAGTGTGCACACTCCCAGTAAATGTGATAACTGGAATTGTTGGGAAAGCATCAGTCTCCATTGCTCTAGATCCATGGCAGACATGGCAGGTGCTTGTGGGGAAGATGCCAGGTTTAGGGCACACAGATGGAGTGTCTAAGAGTCCAAGATTTTTACTGGACTCCTAGTTAAGAACCACAGCAACAGGCTTCTGCAGGGGGATTATTCTGGCTCCCAGTATAAGTCAGAGGCTTTGCATAGTTTATCCCGGGCTCTTTTCAGTGACACCAGTATCCATTGCACTGGACAGCAATTTGGGCATCATTATAACGAGCTAAGGAGGAGGAAGAGGGATACATTTGACAGCTGGATTGATGACTTTAGGACACAGGACATACTAAACCTGTGTAAGTATCATCTACGGAGAGTACTTGTAAGACTGAAAGCTGAATATAGGCAAGAGTGGTATTCATAACAGTCTTCTGTTATGTTTTGTTTTTTCCACAGCTGCCAGTGATCATGAGTGCAATATCCAAATCCACGGGGCAAGACTGGCTAGGACAAGGGAAGCATATGGTATGCATGCAGCAGAAGAGTAGTATTATTGCAGCATTAAAAGTTAAATATAGCTTTTTTGGCATTTTATGGAGTTGTATCAGATTGAACATGCATATCTCAACTGTAAAAGCAAGTATGTATGCAGTAGTCTGGAGCACAAACCAAGAGTACAGTATTATACTTTAGCCAGAGATTGTGGGCTCAGATACCAGACTTCCCAACTATACAATACTGTTAATTCTTCAATAATATTTAAATTAAATTAAAACCTCCATATCAGTGGCACAAATGTCCTGCTATAAACTGTAATCTGTATAACCTGAACACACATATGTGCAATATATGCACATGTCAAGGATTACTTGCTGTAATCTGTAGTATAGTGTGCATCTGTTAGGAGGTGTTAGTCTTAAATGTAAAAGTTAAGATAGAGTCAAATAATTTGTGAGCAGCACCAATTGCCCATGTCCAGTGCCATGCCAGAGGTGACTTTACAATCACCCAACCAGTAGTCAAGGTTGCGCTTGAAAATGGTCATTGAGAAGCACTGCTTCACATGCAGTGGGAACCTATTACAGAGGATTGTGAGTCACTGGAGGATATATCTGTCTCCCCAGCATTTTCTGTTTATGTCACAGGCTAGGATGACAACCCTGGGCCAAGCTATTCTTTTCCCATTTGATTTGCAGATGTCCAGCATTTCCAGTAGAACAGGGTCTAAGACTGCTCTGTAGGGCAGGCATAGGTCACCTTTCAGCAGTGACAGGTCTTTCAATCCTTTTATGTCTGTCAGGTTTGGAGGCCCTGAAGTCTCTCAGACACAACTCTGAGTTTTCTCCAATTGCTGCAGGTGTCTGGTGAGGTACAGACAGAAGGGAGCATTGCACTCAATTCATGGTCTGATAAGGGTAGAGTACAGCAGAGATATGACCACCCTGGTCTTGGATGTGATGAACATATATATGATGTGCTCAAAGCAAAATGAGTGTGTCACCACTATGGAGACATAGTGATGAAAGTGTACATTGCTATCAACTTGTGTTCTCAAGTCTCACAACACTGTGTTTGAGCTTAGAAGGGTGATATATATATATATATATATATATATATATATATATATATATATCATAATTAGCAGGGGAACTTTATTGTCAAAGGGGACAATGAGGCATTGTATGCTTTATGGTTCAGTCTGTGAGTTTGACACCAATCATTTGTGTTTGACAGCCCCTTCTGTAATACTATCATTGGGCGACTCTATATTAGTGCATCCAGCTAGCAGTCATCTGCAAACTTGGTAAA
This sequence comes from Protopterus annectens, assembly GCF_019279795.1. Classification (NCBI taxonomy): domain Eukaryota; kingdom Metazoa; phylum Chordata; order Ceratodontiformes; family Protopteridae; genus Protopterus; species Protopterus annectens. The sequence goes on along the minus strand of NC_056737.1, from coordinate 1,938,760,910 downwards.
CCACAGGCCATCTACCATTTCCTGCTCTTCAGGGAAGTAGTTTGCAAACCACTGAGGGACCAGCACATATCCTTGTGGCATTCTAATGGTAAATGGCTAGTGGTGGAGGTGCAGTCCCCAACTTTAAGAGTGTATGTTATGTCACTGAGCCAGTTGCCTATCCCTCTAGTATTGAATAGCTTAATTACCACATGGAATATCTTCACTATGACACATGAATGGGGGTAGTGTCAAAGGCCTTGGATAACACAGCATAGCCAGAATGTCCTGTTATCCCTCATCCAGGTCTTTGGGATTAGTATTCAAAAAGTCCACAAGGTTCAATAAGCAAGATCTACTCAACAAAAACAAAATGGGTCAGGTGTGTTGAAGGTCACATATGTCTCTATGGATATGGTCCATGCTGATTCCTTCCCTAGCCTTGCAGATAAGATTTTTTAGGTGTATGGCTCAGTAGTTGTAGTTCTAAATGATACCAGCTTGATGTGCATTGAATAGCACACAACATTTGATATTGCAGTTTGTAGTGTGGTGGATATATAAGTGGAAAAAGTACTGAGACACCAGGGTTGCAGTGCTTTGTGGCCAACACATGGATGTATTGTAAATATGTAACATATTGTTAGAGAGGTCCCTTAGTTTGTAATGTTTCCACATGTAATTTCATGTCAGACACAAGAAATGGATAGTAAACAGCAGTAATACAGCATCAAATGTACATTTCCATAGCACTGCAAGCAGCTGGTTTGGGCAACTGTTAGCAAAGTGCATATGCATGCAAGATTCACATGTTTGCATGTAGCTAAACATTGTGCAAACTTGAGCTGCATTGCCAAGTCTGACAGTTAATATTGAGTCTATGAAATAAATCTGCTGCTTAACTGACTCTGTGGCAGCATGTGTTAATGCACCGTTACATTCCTTTCTGGGGCTAGATGGTACTGGATTTGAATACAGGTGTGTCTAATACTTTTAAATATTTTTCATTACAGCGTGATAATGCAATGACATGAAATTTTTATACAGGATGTGTTGCTGTGTTGGCATAGCACAGCAGTGTTAAGTGGCATTGTGTAGGGGTAACTGCACCTGTTTGCCACCACTCACTGTTGGTGCATAATGTGCACCTCCACTCAAACAAAGACCCCCAAAAGTGAAGGGATCCATTGCTTTTCCAGCAACTTATGTGTAGAGTGTGGGATTTTATTTTTGACCAGATTAAAGCTGTTAAAATGGAATAGATAGGAAAGTGGTGAAATGGGGACCAAGCAGGGGGAAGGACAAAGGGAAAGCAGGACAGGAATGTGCAGGATGGAGGTAGGAAAGAACTATGCATTTATTTAACTGTGCAAACTAAACATATGTGCAAAATATTAACTGAATTTGGACTGTAACCTCTACAGAGAGTGGTGACCACAACACAATCATGTTGTATAGCCAATTGGACAGAATAACATGTGTCACAAAGACAGCTGTGGGAAATGGAGAGCTATGTATGGGACAATTTTTTTTTGTGGGACAGGTGCCCATTTTTTTTCAGAGAGAGAGAGAGGAATGTTGGGGAAGGGATGTAGGAATGTCTGGGTTAGGTACATTGAGTAAGTGAGGAAGCAATTGCAGCTAGACAAGACAAACAAGACAAAAGACAGGGACAGTGATGGACACAAAAGGTAGGAGGACACCATGATTGAGGTAAGGGTGGGGACATCCCAAATCCACGGTCATCAAGCTGGGTGACGGTGATAATCACATCCTCACCCACTGGACTGTCATCACTGCCACCTCACTTCGCCGCTGGCTGGAGTGCTTGACATCTTCTTCTCCTCCTCCTATTATTTCACAAAATGAGGAGAACAGCCTCTCCAGATGGATTAGCTGTGCACCAATGGAGCAGTGCACAACCCTGTCCACTATCCCTGGCAAGTAGGTGTGAGTGATATATTCACCACCTCTGCCACTGTTCCTGGAGGGTACCATAGGACCAGCCTCCAGGGCAGGACTACCTGAGGTTGCAGGCAGTGCAGGGCAGCAGAGACAGTGCTGCTAGGTTGGCTTCCAGACCTGCTGGGCATAGGAGCTGGAACCAGTGGATGGGGTACGTGTATCCTGTGGGACAGGCCTAGCCCGTTGTGCTGTGTAGAGTTTATTGATGTGGTACACATGGATGACATAGACACATTTTGATGACATGTAATAAAATTAAAAAAAGAAATATAAAATTAAATTAAAAATGATTTTCACAATAAAATTAAATAAAAATATTCATAAAATACAGTAAAATAAAACAATGACACAAACATATTTTATTATAAGTAATATGAAATAATGTAAAAATAATATAATAAAGAGAGATAAGGGTTGGGGGGTGAAAGAAAAAAGAGATAAGATTAGTACCTTCATATATGACACAGTTGTTGTAGGTGTCACAAGACATCTACAACAACTGGAAAGGCAGCAGACATATCTCACAAAGAGGATTACTGGCCTCAAACAGATGTCCTATGCAGACCGTCTCAAAAAACTCCAGCTTTACTCCGTCGCATATTGCCTACTCAGAGGCGATCTCTGCCTAACATACAGAGCTATGTCAAACCCAGAGTTGTTGGACATGCTCCACTTAAAGAAATCCCAATCCCTCTGAGCTACATGCTGTAGGGACCTAAACCTTGTCACTACAATAAACAGAACAGGCTGGAGGGATAGATTCCTGTCTCAGAGAACTCCCATACTCTGGAACAAACTATCTGTCTATATCAAACAAAGCTCCTCATTAGCACTCTTCAAGAAAAATCTTGATGATTAGATGGGAAATAGGAAATTAACCCCGGGGATCATCTCTGTGGCTCTGCTCTACAGGGGCACAGGAAAATAATTTTCTTGGGTGGCAAAAGCCAGGGTACCTTTTTGGCTAGGCTTATATAGGCCCTAGGACCAATAGCCTAGTACCTACCTATGAACCGATGAACCTATGACATACAATGCAGTAATACAATTATTTGACTCCAGCACATTATTGATGGATTTACTGCACATAAGCAAGTTAAATTGCATCAGAAATACTCGGTCTAGGGATATAAACCTCTTCTGTAACATTAACAGAATGGTTTGGATGGACAGGTATATCTCACAGATGATACCACTCCTCTAGAACAGAAAACAAGGTTCATCCCTGTCCATTTTCAAGCACAACTTAGATATATATCTGGGAAACAGAAATTTTATCCCAGGACTCTTCCCGTACTACTAATAGACAGAGAGAACTCCTAAATGCTTTATCCCATGCATTGGATCCCTTCAAATTTTTTATGATAACCCACTTATTCTCATTAGGGGTAACATAAATTTATCAACCATGGGATGGGTAAGGCCAATCTATAACCAAATGGGATAGGCTATTTTGAGAAAAAAAAATGGAAATTGGCTAGGCTTAAAATGTCCTGCAAGTGAAGCTATGAACCTATGAAAATGAAGAAGGAAGCAGTTAATTTGCAAAATGAGTGAGGGAAAGAAGAATATCGATAGGATGAAAAGGCTGAAGAAAAAGAAAAGAATAATATTGTAATTGCAGCATAAGAGAATGAAATAATATGTTTAATGGTTTTATGCCTCACCCATATTTACCAATATACAAAAAACGATCTAGGAAAACGTGATGCTTCCTACAACAAAATAGCAACAATTGCCACAAACTCTCCACGCAGATCCCATCACTGCTTAGCTCTGAAACAACTCACCTGGTTAGGACTACCTCATCTCTTATCTTATACCCAACTCACAATGGCCCATAGACTAATATACCAACCTGAAAAACTGCTCTCCAAAACATTATACTACACTACCTTATTCCAATAACCATGTCTTACGTTTCTCTAATAAACATCTTCTACAAATATCTAAATTTAATAACAGTGCTGCCGACTCTCTTTACTCATATCAAATAGCCAAAATCTAGAACACATGCCCTCAAACTATTAGAACCACAGTTAACTTTGCCCACTTTAAGAAAATACTCAAAAGCCATTTATTTAATAATTGGCTCTCTCCCTTTGGTTAAAGTTATTTTTTTGCGGGTAAAAAGAATAAAAATGAAAAAGGCAATAAACAAGGATGACCTTAAATTCCTTTATTAGTTGGTTTAGTGTAAGTGCTGTAATTAAGGCAGTTTAAGATGCTGATGTTAATATGGCATGGAAAATATTGGCTGATGCAGTAGTACTGATACTACTGTCATATGCATATTATTTAAGAAAAAAATAAATGAGGGTTATGCATTATATGGACTGGAACCTTATTTGTGACTCTAACAGAACTTGCTGGAGAGACAGATTTGTATCCCAAAGGCTACCGCTTCAAGGGAATAAACTTTCCAGCTTTGCTAAACATAGAGCATCCCTCACTGTCTTCAAACATAATTTGGATAAACAGATGTGGAACTGTAAACTCACTCCTAGGGTACTGCCCATGTCACTTATGGACAGAGGCAGTCTGAAAAATGACTCAGGGCTCCAAAACCTAAAGACTCACTACCCTGATATTACCCCATCCCATGTTTGGGGAATTAAGATATAATATTGTAATATCCTGGGTATTACTGGCTAGGCTTGTAAAGGCTCTTGCACCATTAGCCTAGTAATCACCTATGAACCTATGAATCTATTTAACTTCCATAATAATATCTCAGTGCACATTAACCCATACCCTAATAGATTGACAGCATGCATGTAAAAGAGCAGAGACTACTGCACACATCAAACTAAACAAAACTAAAAGAAACCAAACAATAAAGAAAAACACAATTATACAAAAAAAATGGCAAAATATAAAACAAATGCAAAATATAAAACAATTTAAAACAGACGACACTTTGCCCCCCATTACACCTCTAACGTAAATATACTGAGACCACACAAAGTCACAAAAACAGTGAAATGTACTTAAAGAGGCATGTCACTTCCATTTTTTCTCCAGCAATGAGCAATCACTAATGCAGCAGTCTTCAGTACAAGACAGTGAGCAACACACACTGCAGAAACATCTGAGGAAAAATACAGTTCAAGCAAAAATATTACAGTCAAATTAGATGCGAGCAAACAGAAATCACACTAGTGGAAACTGCTATGTTACCATATTTATAAGTATTATGTTACGTGATTATCACAGGACATAGGTGAAAATGAAGATGTTATAACTGAATAGTAAAGAATTTGAGTCTCCGCAACTACTCATTGTTTGGGTAGAAAACAAAATAAATGCATTAAATGTTACTTTAGGTGAAGAATAAGTTGTAATGGATAGCTGGAATCAGATTTTTGAATTAATGAAAAGTATTATGGGGGATTCAATAAGCCCTACAAGGTCATTTTTTACCATGTGCGCTTGCGATGCACACATGATAGTAACAAAATTTAGATTCAGTAAGCACTGTGTAGAGGCATGCACCTCCGTGAAAACAAGCTAAACACTGTGGAATGCTAGTAACAGTATAAGCAGCTGAACTGCATGCTAATCAACCAATCCAACATAGTAGAACTATTCAACAAGCTGTTAAGCATCCATGTAAACTCCATGCTGATTTTTCCTGCAAATTCCAAAACCTTTGGAATACAGCCACAGAAAGGAGTCTACATGGACAGAATGTTAGGGGCTGCTGCTGCTTTAATTCATTTGTATGTGCTATAGGCTGAGGCCATTTCTGCCGCTGCTGCTAATAGGTCTAGGTTGAGAAGGAGAAGAGTTTGCAAGCCCCGTTTAACTTTTCACACCCTACATGATGTGGAAATTGTAGAGCACTACAGGGTGGACAGGGATTCACTTGAGAAACTCTGTGACCTCTGCTGTCCTCAACTCAGAGCCAGAGCCAACTGAGGTCAGCCCATCCCAGTGGAGACAAAGGTATGTGTAGCCCTTAGAATCTTAGTTAGAGGTACCTTTCATAGACCAACAGGGGACATGGTGGGGTTGTCACAGGCATCAGCATCCAGGATCCTCCACCAATTCCTGAACGCTATGCTCCAACATGTCAGTAACCACATATATTTTCCCCATAGTTCCGAGGAGAGGGCCAGAAATATGCAGGTGTTCTACCATGTAGCACACTACCCTGAGGTACTGGGTGCCACAGATTGCACACATATAGAAATGAAGGCACCACCTGGGGAACAGAGTAGGCTCTAAATAAACAGAAAGGGCTACCACTCTATCAACTGCCAAGTTATGTGCAATGCCAAAGGAATCATCTTGAATGTGTGTGCTAGCAACCCTGGCAGTTACCACAACTCACATATCTGGCACACCTCCAACTGTAGCAGATGTTTGCTGGGGGGGATATCCCACAGGGTCATTTACTGAGGGATGCATGCTATGCACTAGAACCATGGCAGATGACACCCTTCAGAAATGCACACACACCCATGGAAGAATGCCATAATGAGGCACACACTCAAACCAGAAATATCACAGAACGTGTTTGGGCTGCTGAAGTCACGGTTCTGGTGCCTGGATACATTTGGGGGAGCCCTGCTGTACAATCCTGGACATGTACAGAAATATTCACAGTATGTGCCATGCTATACAACATAATCCTGAGGAAACTGCTTCAGCAGGATCAGCAAGGAGAAGGGGCACACATCCCCCCACCAAGGCCAAGGTTACCACGGCCACAGGAAGATGAGGAGTCAGAGGGGGCACCACCAGCTGTTGTGGGTGTAGGCAGATGTAAGTGTTCTCAGTATGCCCTTGCATTGGCTAACAGACAATGTATAGCACACTCACTCACTCACCACCTAGGGGCCTAAAACCTTCCTCCCATTCATATACACATAGTAGCACTGATGCCAGGTAACTCACACAACCATTCCATCCCCATGTACTGGCTGTGTACTGCTTGCATCAGACAGAGTCAGCCCTGAACTAAAACTGTGGCAACTGCTGCATTTACAAGGCAAGTCCTGAACCTGGACTGTATTGTTTAATAATATGAATGTGTGGTATACCCTTGTATTTCATTAGTTGGTATGGTAAGTAAGCAAAAGGTGGGAGATTTGTACAGAAATTACCTAAGGTTAACACGTGACAGCAGGGACTTATTTGATTTTTATGTGTCCATTACTGAGCAGTAGGCCTCAGGCATCAAAGATTCACACAGTCATACCTCTCAAATGTAATGATGATCACTGCATGTCCTCAGTTTAGCACCATATGTTTGTACTGGAAAATCATTAAAGCGGGAAGTTAGAAAGCAATGATACACATTGCAGTTTCTGACTTCACAACCCTCCCAAGATCGTTCACTATAAAGCTGGGAAATTTTGATGCTATCAACTGTCTAACTTTCCAAGGCCAATATAAGTCAAAACTACAATTACCAGTTCAACACCACATTTGCAAATATACTAAGCACTAAGTTAGCTATGCACCCTGAGCATCAAACACAAAGCTTATTTATCCCTGAATCCAAAAAATAGAAAAAGGGGTATAGCACAGTTATCATCAATTGCAAAGGGTGTTGTGTGGGGGGCAGGAAGGTTAGCCTGACACAAAAGGTTGGTGAGTGTGTGTGAGTAAGAAAGAGAAGAAGGCAGACATTTGGATAAACCAACAAATGTCGAGTGAGACAAAATGACTAACAGTTGTGTGAGTGTGTCTGTAGGAGTCCTCCAGGTGAAACTGGTGTGTGTGTTTGCATGAACACAGCCAAGCTCTGTGCTGACTCTAGGTCTTGGTATGTTGGACAGGTGTGAGCTGTGCATGGTAGAGGTGGCAGTTCATAGCTGTCATCAACAATTACAAAAACTGGCTCTGCCAGGAGTTGCACTGGCACATCCATGCCCAGAGTTAGATGCATTGCTGCTAAGTGAACATGACTGATGTCTACTGGATGAGGTCCCTTCACGAGGAAGTCCAGGACCATGACCTCATGGCCTGCCATGTCTGGGTGTGGACAGCACACTCACTGATGGAGCACTGGAAGTACTGCCACTATGGGAGCATGATCGGTCATAGCCACATTGGCTGACAGCAGATGATGTGGCTGACCTACTCCCTCGAGGATGCCATTTCCCTCCCAGCAGATGTTCCATCACAGACAATGCTTGTTCCATAACAGACACTCCTGGGTCTATCACAGACACCCTTTGTTCAAAAGTGTCTTTCACCAGATCCATAGAATCGGCAACACTGTAGAGCCAGTTATGCATATCAGACTGTGCCACATCTACAACCCTGACCATTTGTCTGGAGCACATATGGGAACATCTCTGTGCCTTCATGACATATGTTAAGTGGCATGGGAAGAGACACCTGCACCAGGTGGAGACAGGACAGCAGGTCCCCCTTGAGCACTATCAACCCTATCAACCCTCCTGTTTGGCACCTCGCCCACACTTTGGCTATGGCCTGAGTCAACAGGCACTGAAGCCACAGTAGCCACACTTCACTGATCAATGGCCTCAACCTCCACCTGTCCAACATCTGAGGGCTCACTGGAATGGGTAGGCATAGACCTACTGGCTGTGTCCAATGGAATTGCAGGGGATGGCTGTATGTCAATCTCAGTGCCAGATTCAACTTCTGCACCCTCAGATTGTGCCTCAGTTTGGCTATCATCATCATCATCTGAGGCTGCTGATACACTGACATCAGGTGGCAGAGGGCCCACACTCCCATTGCCACGATCACCTATGATAAAAAGCAACAAACAAAGGAAATAATATACACCTACTACAGTCCAATATATGCTAACAAGGTAACAGTCCTGCCACTATTACAGACAGTACAGCAATACACACAACAGGCCTGATATCAACAGCACACACTAAATATTTCTTTAAATTGCTCAGCAGTCATGACATAAAAATGTTTGACTTACCATCTGCAGATGAAATATTTCTCTGCAACCCAGATGGTCCTGGAAGAAGTTAAGCAAGAGGTAACGGCAACATCATCACAATTAACAGTACCACAGGGGGTAATAATTTTACCCTTTTATATGTCCATTAACTATATTTTCAACAAGAACATGGCTGACAACTGCAATCTAAGCTAATAAGAGTAGCAATCTTCACCCCTCCAAAAAAGACACGTGACATAGAAGTAACTTATTGATTTCAATTGTTTTTTACTATACAAAAGAATTCGACTGTTGAGATACCAAAGCTTACCTGGATGCTCCTCCTGGGACATGCTTGCTATTTCTGAAACTGTTGCTCCAACATCCAGCACATGCTGTACTGCACTCTTCTGGGAGCTGTCTGGATCCCTGATACTGGCCAGGAACTCTTCATTGGGTGTTAATGGTGCATCCCTAGCAGGCCCTCTCCTGGTAACTGTCTGGTCACAGCCCACTGCAGCTGCTCTCCTCCATGCAGATGTGATCAGGTCAATGGCCCTATGGCATGCCTGCTCATATGTCCAGCTGTGGCCACCCACGGCATTCAGATCACCCACTATCTGTTGCCAAATTTGCATCCTATGTGCCATATCTCCCCACCCCCTTCATCCACTATCTATTGCCAAATTTGCATCCTATGTGCCATATCTCCCCACCCCCCTTCCAACAGAAAAGTACCATGTTGCCTAAAGGCATCCACTACAACCTGGTTCCCAGCATCAGTGAAGGGGGTCTCCGAGGATTGATACCCCTTGGGCAGCATACTCCTAGGTGTCCTACAAGACAGCAGAAGGATAATACACATAAGTGTCACATAACTACTAAATCATTGTTTCCAGTTAAAACAGAAAAGGTAGCCACTCAGTATTACCCCCTGGGGAAACATACAACACTCTACAGATATGAAATACGAACAACAAACAGGATGCAAAACAAGAAGAGAAACCCGAGCAACATTTCCTTGTTTGTGCCATAACAGCAACTCACCTTTGCTCCTCCCCCAAAATAACAGTCTATCCTTGTTTGTGCCATAACAATAACTCACTTTTGCTCCCCCAAAAGAGCAATGTACCCTTATTTGTGCCATAACAATAACACACCTTTGCTCCCTCCAAAAGAAAAAGAAAATGACACATTTTGCTGACAAACCATCTTTGAAATGCTAAAAGTGCTATCAAAGGAACTGTCCCTGAAAGATTTAAACATATTTATCACACATCATTCCATTTTCATGTATTAGCAATCATGTATAACTCTGAAATTGTCTTGACAAACATGACCATTACATCAATACACTTGTAACTAATGCATACAGATAAAAGTGTAAAAGCCTTTGCTTCACATTTTTCCTAAATACATTCCAGCATATGCAGTAAGTAGCTGACAAAAATGGAAGCATACCTTCTGAAGTTCAGTACTCCTCTGTACAGATATAGCCTGAAAAATAGCTTGTGTGCAGTCTTCCCAACATAAACAAGTGTCCTCATCATCAGTTTGCCTCGATACATGGTTGCCTTTTTATATGCTGTAGATTCAGAGCTGTAAGCACAGTGAAGATGCAAATGAGGTGTGAACTCATTAGAATTGCTGAATCCCAAATATGTGGATCCATGTAGGATATGTAAGCATAGTGCAGGCACTCGCTCAGAGTTTGGTTTTAATGGATTGCAACCATGAATGGTTAGTGGTTGGGACAAGGAGAACACAACAGCACTGCAGGCTGCCTTACTAGGACTGGGTGTGTCAGGTTAGCTCAACAAAGTGTTAGATGTAAAGTTGGATATCTAAGTAACCAACACACAATTTACAAGTTGTATTCCTTAACATATAACCTGGACTTCATTCGTTGGCAACTGCATATGATATTATTTCCATTTAATACCCTCACACATTTTAAGGCGAATGATATATAACGACATACACACTGCATGTCTTAGATTACTGGTCAGATAAATGAAGAATGGCCAACAAACACAGAAATGTAAGACAGAGCTGCATATTTGGAAGCAGTAATCATGACAGGTTGTGTAGTCACTAGGTGCACTACATTTAAAAATAATAAATGTACAAATAACACTTGTATGGTTTGGTATCACTGTAGATGCTGTTGCAGTTGGTTGCATGCAAGTTCAGTTCTTTGCTGCAAAGTTGTTTGTGTAGCAAAGAGGGATAAGGCACCCATCCTGTGTACCAAAGGTGCATTGCAGTGAGAGTTCAAATCCAGATCTATGCAGGTACACCTGATGTGAGCTATCATTTTTTTGAGTGTTTGTCATACATTAATTTTCCTCATTTCAACTACTTGCCCCTTTTTTCTTTTTCTCCTTTTCTGTCTTTATTAGTCTAATTTTTTTCAGCCTGTGTTTGCACAATGTGGTACTTAGAGCAATAATGGGAACAGAGGAAATGAATATCAGGTTTGGCTGTGCTTACTTTGTCTGCGTGAAGCATGTCAGTGAGTAAAATGAACAATTGGACACCCCAGGAAGCAGACAATGCCCAGACAGCCAAAAATAGAAACCAGATGCATTCAATTACTGCTCCTGCGCATCATGCAAACCCACTAAGTGGCATTGCATGGTGGTTAACAGTGAGACCTTAAGAATGATTAGTAAAATAGGTAATGTGATGTAACTAGTCTTGTGGCAGCAGGTGTAAGTGTAGGCCTGGAGTACAGATAGTCCTGGGTTCTAGTACAGGGTGTGCAACCTTTTTTTCACTGTTGTGACATTGCAGTTTATAGCAATGAAATGAAAGATAGACAAGTCTTATTTCAACCTTTTTGTGGCAACAAGTGTAATTATAGGATTACTATACATGGTCCTGGGTTCAAATACAGAATATTCCATACACTTTTACTGTTATTCCACTTCCCATTATAGTTATTTGCACTTATAACACTTGAGATAGTGGAGCTGATATTAATTATATGTATGAGGACTGACACAGTAGTATTGTGTCAGTTATTTTATTTATCTATGTATTATCACATTTATTAGCAGATATATGACTGTGGGTATACTGCGTACTATATTCCTGTAAGTATAATTCTGCTGTCTGGACTGGCATGACCTTCACATTTGCCTAACATGCATACACAACTGCCTGTACATCCAATAACCTTGGAATTATAACTGCAATTATGTAATGCCTCACTGGTTGACACTGTTGTGGCCCACTTATCATGCAAACGTGGTGCTTAGGGGTGCACACTGCCGAGCACTTCATTTGCGAGATGGAAAGTGGAGCACAACAATTTCAAACAGTGTGCACACTCCCAGTAAATGTGATAACTGGAATTGTTGGGAAAGCATCAGTCTCCATTGCTCTAGATCCATGGCAGACATGGCAGGTGCTTGTGGGGAAGATGCCAGGTTTAGGGCACACAGATGGAGTGTCTAAGAGTCCAAGATTTTTACTGGACTCCTAGTTAAGAACCACAGCAACAGGCTTCTGCAGGGGGATTATTCTGGCTCCCAGTATAAGTCAGAGGCTTTGCATAGTTTATCCCGGGCTCTTTTCAGTGACACCAGTATCCATTGCACTGGACAGCAATTTGGGCATCATTATAACGAGCTAAGGAGGAGGAAGAGGGATACATTTGACAGCTGGATTGATGACTGTAGGACACAGGACATACTAAACCTGTGTAAGTATCATCTACAGAGAGTACTTGTAAGACTGAAAGCTGAATATAGGCAAGAGTGGTATTCATAACAGTCTTCTGTTATGTTTTGTTTTTTCTACAGCTGCTAGTGATCATGAGTGCAATATCCTAATCCACGGGGCTAGATTGGCTAGGATAAGGGAAGCATATGGTATGCATGCAGCAGAAGAGTAGTATTATTGCAGCATTAAAAGTTAAAGTTAGCTTTTTTGGCATTTTATGGAGTTGTATCAGATTGAACATGCATATCTCAACTGTAAAAGCAAGTATGTATGCAGTAGTCTGGAGCACAAACCAAGAGTACAGTATTATAGTTTAGCCAGAGTTTGTGGGCTCAGATACCAGACTTCCCAACTATACAATACTGTTAATTCTTCAATAATATTTAAATTAAATTAAAACCTCCATATCAGTGGCACAAATGTCCTGCTATAAACTGTAATCTGTATAACTTGAACATACATATGTGCAATATATGCACGTCAAGGATTAATTGCTGTAATCTGTAGTATAGTGTGCATCTGTTAGGAGGTGTTAGTCTTAAATGTAAAAGTTAAGATAGAGTCAAATAATTGTATTACTGCATTGTATGTCATAGGTTCATCGGTTCATAGGTAGGTACTAGGCTATTGGTCCTAGGGCCTATATAAGCCTAGCCAAAAAGGTACCCTGGCTTTTGCCACCCAAGAAAATTATTTTCCTGTGCCCCTGTAGAGCAGAGCCACAGAGATGATCCCCGGGGTGAATTTCCTATTTCCCATCTAATCATCAAGATTTTTCTTGAAGAGTGCTAATGAGGAGCTTTGTTTGATATAGACAGATAGTTTGTTCCAGAGTATGGGAGTTCTCTGAGACAGGAATCTATCCCTCCAGCATGTTCTGTTTATTGTGGTGACAAGGTTTAGGTCCCTACAGCATGTAGCTCAGAGGGATTGGGATTTCTTTAAGTGGAGCATGTCCAACAACTCTGGGTTTGACATAGCTCTGTATGTTAGGCAGAGATCGCCTCTGAGTAGGCAATATGCGATGGAGTAAAGCTGGAGTTTTTTGAGACGGTCTGCATAGGACATCTGTTTGAGGCCAGTAATCCTCTTTGTGAGATATTTCTGCTGCCTTTCCAGTTGTTGTAGATGTCTTGTGACACCTACAACAACTGTCATATATGAAGGTACTAATCTTATCTCTTTTTTCTTTCACCCCCCCAACCCTTATCTCTCTTTGTTATATTATTTTTACATTATTTCATATTACTTATAATAAAATATGTGTGTGTCATTGTTTTATTTTACTGTATTTTATGAATATTTTTATTTAATTTTATTGTGAAAATCATTTTTAATTTAATTTTATATTTCTTTTTTTAATTTTATTACATGTCATCAAAATGTGTCTATGTCATCCATGTGTACCACATCAATAAACTCTACACAGCACAACGGGCTAGGCCTGTCCCACAGGATACACGTACCCCCCCATCCACTGGTTCCAGCTCCTATGCCCAGCAGGTCTGGAAGCCAACCTAGCAGCACTGTCTCTGCTGCCCCTGCACTGCCTGCAACCTCAGGTAGTCCTGCCCTGGAGGCTGGTCCTATGGTACCCTCCAGGAACAGTGGCAGAGGTGGTGAATATATCACTCACACCTACTTGCCAGGGATAGTGGACAGGGTTGTGCACTGCTCCATTGGTGCACAGCTAATCCATCTGGAGAGGCTGTTCTCCTCATTTTGTGAAATAATAGGAGGAGGAGAAGAAGATGTCAAGCACTCCAGCCAGCGGCGAAGTGAGGTGACAGTGATGACAGTCCAGTGGGTGAGGATGTGATTATCACCGTCACCCAGCTTGATGACCGTGGATTTGGGATGTCCCCACCCTTATCTCAATCATGGTGTCCTCCTACCTTTTGTGTCCATCACTGTCCCTGTCTTTTGTCTTGTTTGTCTTGTCTAGCTGCAATTGCTTCCTCACTTACTCAATGTACCTAACCCAGACATTCCTACATCCCTTCCCCAACATTCCTCTCTCTCTCTGAAAAAAAATGGGCACCTGTCCCACAAAAAAAAATTGTCCCATACATAGCTCTCCATTTCCCACAGCTGTCTTCGTGACACATGTTATTCTGTCCAATTGGCTATACAACATGATTGTGTTGTGGTCACCACTCTCTGTGGAGGTTACAGTCCAAATTCAGTTAATATTTTGCACGTATGTTTAGTTTGCACAGTTAAATAAATGCATAGTTCTTTCCTACCTCCATCCTGCACATTCCTGTCCTGCTTTCCTTTGTTCTTCCCCTGCTTGGCCCCCATTTCACCACTTTCCTATCTATTCCATTTTAACAGCTTTAATCTGGTCAAAAATAAAATCCCACACTCTACGCATAAGTTGCTGGAAAAGCAATGGATCCCTTCACTTTTGGGGCTCTTTGTTTGAGTGGAGGTGCACATTATGCACCAACAGTGAGTGGTGGCAAACAGGTGCAGTTACCCCTACACAATGCCACTTAACACTGCTGTGCTATGCCAACACAGCAACACATCCTGTATAAAAATTTCATGTCATTGCATTATCACGCTGTAATGAAAAATATTTAAAAGTATTAGACACACCTGTATTCAAATCCAGTACCATCTAGCCCCAGAAAGGAATGTAACGGTGCATTAACACATGCTGCCACAGAGTCAGTTAAGCAGCAGATGTATTTCATAGACTCAATATTAACTGTCAGACTTGGCAATGCAGCTCAAGTTTGCACAATGTTTAGCTACATGCAAACATGTGAATCTTGCATGCATATGCACTTTGCTAACAGTTGCCCAAACCAGCTGCTTGCAGTGCTATGGAAATGTACATTTTATGCTGTATTACTGCTGTTTACTATCCATTTCTTGTGTCTGACATGAAATTACATGTGGAAACATTACAAACTAAGGGACCTCTCTAACAATATGTTACATATTTACAATACATCCATGTGTTGGCCACAAAGCACTGCAACCCTGGTGTCTCAGTACTTTTTCCACTTATATATCCACCACACTACAAACTGCAATATCAAATGTTGTGTGCTATTCAATGCACATCAAGCTGGTATCATTTAGAACTACAACTACTGAGCCATACACCTAAAAAATCTTATCTGCAAGGCTAGGGAAGGAATCAGCATGGACCATATCCACAGAGACATATGTGACCTTCAACACACCTGACCCATTTTGTTTTTGTCGAGTAGATCTTGCTTATTGAACCTTGTGGACTTTTTGAATACTAATCCCAAAGACCTGGATGAGGGATAATAGGACATTCTGGCTATGCTGAGTTATCCAAGGCCTTTGACACTACCCCCATTCATGTGTCATAGTGAAGATATTCCACATGGTAATTAAGCTATTCAATACTAGAGGGATAGGCAACTGGCTCAGTGACATAACATACACTCTTAAAGTTGAGGACTGCACCTCCACCACTAGCCATTTACCATTAGAATGCCACAAGGATATGTGCTGGTCCCTCAGTGGTTTGCAAACTACTTCCCTGAAGAGGAGGAAATGGTAGATGGCCTGTGGTTTACCAAGTTTGCAGATGACTGCTAGCTGGATGCACTAATATAGAGTCGCCCAATTATGGTATTACAGAAGGGGCTGTCAAACACAAATGATTGGTGTCAAACTCACAGACTGAACCATAAAGCATACAATGCCTCATTGTCCCCTTTGACAATAAAGTTCCCCTGCTAATTATGATATATATATATATATATATATATATATATATATATATATATATAGCACCCTTCTAAGCTCAAACACAGTGTTGTGAGACTTGAGAACACAAGTTGATAGCAATGTACACTTTCATCACTATGTCTCCATAGTGGTGACACACTCATTTTGCTTTGAGCACATCATATATATGTTCATCACATCCAAGACCAGGGTGGTCATATCTCTGCTGTACTCTACCCTTATCAGACCATGAATTGAGTGCAATGCTCCCTTCTGTCTGTACCTCACCAGACACCTGCAGCAATTGGAGAAAACTCAGAGTTGTGTCTGAGAGACTTCAGGGCCTCCAAACCTGACAGACATAAAAGGATTGAAAGACCTGTCACTGTACTTAGTATCATGCAGGCTGCTGAAAGGTGACCTATGCCTGCCCTACAGAGCAGTCTTAGACCCTGTCCTACTGGAAATGCTGGACATCTGCAAATCAAATGGGAAAAGAATAGCTTGGCCCAGGGTTGTCATCCTAGCCTGTGACATAAACAGAAAATGCTGGGGAGACAGATATATCCTCCAGTGACTCACAATCCTCTGTAATAGGTTCCCACTGCATGTGAAGCAGTGCTTCTCAATGACCATTTTCAAGCGCAACCTTGACTACTGGTTGGGTGATTGTAAAGTCACCTCTGGCATGGCACTGGACATGGGCAATTGGTGCTGCTCACAAAACAGCTATGTTAAGAATGACCATCCCACTATGCTAAATAAGGGTACACCGTAGGGCCATTAGGCTAGTAGCATCCTATGAACATATGAACATATGAAGCTATGAGCCTATGCAGGCCTCCCAACATCTTGTCTCCCACATGGCCCACTGATGTAAGTTCACCTGCAGTCTTAGAAAAGTCAGACTTGTGCTGTGGCACTTGCATAAAGTTCTGTAGTATGTGTACTAAGAAAGGTAGGGGTTCTGTTCTCACTACAGTCAACTGTGTGTGTGTCTGTGTGTCTGTGTATATGTCTAACCTGAAAAGCAGAAGTGTGTATCCTTCAGTTACCACTCCAATCCCATGGACTGACAGTATTTTGATGCTTGCACATGCCTACACATCCATTTCATGCAGGCCTCCCAACATCTTCTCTCCAACATGCACTGCTGATGTCATCCACAATAAGCTGGCCTGCACCCTTGTAAAAGTTACACTTGTGCCATGGCACATGTATAAAGTACAGAGTTCTAGAGCCTGTGTACATAGTTAGGTAGGGGTTCTGTTCTCACTGCAGTCAACTGTGTGTGTGTGTGTGTGTGTGTGTGTGTGTGTGTGTGTGTGTGTGTGTGTGTGTGTGTGTGTGTGTGTCTAGCCAGAAGACCAGAAGTGTGGATCCTGCAGTTACCATGCCAGTCCCATGAATTAGCAGTATTTGTATACTTGCACATGCTTACAGATCCATTTCATGTAGGCTCCCAACTTCTCTCCAACAGGCACTGTTGATGTCATCCACTATACGTTGGCCTGCAGTTTTGCAAAAGTCAGACTTGTGCCATGGCACTTGCATACAGTACTGAGTTCTGTAGTCTGTGTACTTAGATAGGTAGGGGATCTGTTCTCACTGCAGTCAAGTAAGTGTGTGTGTGTGTGTGTGTGTGTGTGTGTGTGTGTGTGTGTGTGTGTGTGTGTGTCTTTATAAAGAAGTGTGTACCCCACAGTTACTGCTCCAATACCATGGAGTGACAGTATTTTGATTCTTGCAGATGCCTACACATCCATTTCATGTGTGTGTGTGTGTGTGTGTGTGTGTGTGTGTGTGTGTGTGTGTGTGTGTGTGTGTGTGAGAGAGAGAGAGAGCTCTTGCTTGACATTACAGAGAGCATTTTACACCAGCATGTGGGGCGCTTATATTCTCCTCAACAGACACTGCTGATGTCATCAGCTATAAAGTGTTGCCTGACACACTCAAGTCAGACTTGTGCCATGGCACATGTGTAAAGTACTGAGTTCTGTAGTCTATGTACTTAGATAAGTACGGGCTCTATTCTCACTGCAGTCAACAGGGTGTGTGTGTGTGTGTGTGTGTGTGTGTGTGTGTGTGTGTGTGTGTGTGTATATGTGAGTATGTATAAGCTCTTGCTTAACATCACAGAGAGTCTTTTACACCAGCATGTGGGATACTGTTATTACCATATTGTCCTCAACAGATACTGCTGATATTATCAGCTATATCAGATTTTTGGATATGCAGTTCTCTCACCAGGGCAGGCAGACATCTCCTCATCCTATACCAGACAGAGTAGAGTGACATGGCTTTAACTCTATCCACATACATCATGGCATAATTTGTATGTCCTATGTTCTCATGCTATGAAAGCCCTGTGGCCTCTCTAGCTGTTGCATGTATCTGGTAAGGTACACGCCAAAGAGAGCATTATACTCTATTACTGTTCTGATGAGGTTTGACTACAGTGCTGCTGTCATACAGTCCTAAGATCAGCATATGATGGCATGACATATGATGTGCACATATACTTTCAATACCAATGGGCACATTAGTCAATGTTTAGACTGCTATCTACATGTGTTCCCAGTGCTGGCATCACTGAATGTCAGCATAGCAGGACTGTTGTCAATGCTGTGATTACATGGAATTTAACTTTTCAGATGGGCAGCATAAAAAAGATACATTTCTTCATTTAGTTGCAGACTGCGTGCCTTTGTCCCCAATCATTTGTCTGTGTTAGCTCCTCCTGTACTATACTATAATCATTGGTGGACTCAATAATTGCACTCAATATGCAAGAATTATCAAACTTGGCAAGACAAAGGCCATACTTTAGCCTGAACTGTCGAGAAATAGAGCCCAAACAGTGAAGGGCCAAGCACAGATCCCTGGGGTTTGCCACTGATGATAGCTCTACTGGCACAGGTTGATTAACCAACTTTCACAGTATGTGTTCTGTTGATGAGCCAACTAGTTGGTTAGTCATCTACTGATGTAAAGGTTAATCCCCAGCTGGAAGGGTTTTTCAATGATGCCTGCATGGGGGATTGTGTTAAAACCCTCGGGTAGATCACGATAGGCAGTATGCACTGTCTTACTTTCATCGAGGCCTATTCCATGGAAGTAATGGCCTGTAACAGCATCACAGATCACCTATGGCATGACTCAGCACATACATCTTCCTGATACCATTTAATACACAATTCAACACACCCTCCACATGGGCTATATTCCCATACAAGGGTGTACATCAACATGCAACCATCTGAGTAGAGGGGACAGCACTTGATGCATGCATGTATAGACACATCCTGACTCTCCTTGACTGTGAGGTAGACCAACATGTGATCATGGACCTCTTCTACATGTACACTAGTCATATTCTGGCTGTGTGTAAAAGACCTGTGTGAGTTGTTAATGTTACATCATGTCTGTTATATCTGATAGATGTCCTCAAAGAGGTCAACAAGGGCATGCATGATGATAACAGTATCATCTTGTGGAACTTGACCAGGTGAAACAAATCCACACTGAAGTATTCACTCAACACTGTCATATGTGGCCATAAACAGCTATATCATCAAGTGGGTAGACTAGTGTATCACACATGTGGCATCAGACTATGTTGAAATGTGCGACATGACCTATATCTCAGGTACAGTGATCAGGTCCATGCATCAGGGCTGTCTGCTAGCCCATTTCCTGTCCACTATTTAAGTGATGGACATCATAGATGACATTTACATGCTGTGTCCACACAGCTGCCTGGAGGACTACAAAATGTGGGCAAGCATTGAGTCCAACTGTGACATTATTATAATACAGACAATAGCAACACATAAACATTGCTGCCACAGGCATGATAACACCTGCACTGACAAGACACATGGGAGGATTTGTTAATTGAGGAAACAAACACACCACCCAAGTATAATGTGGACATCACACCCTATAATCAGACCAATAGGCATGTGACTCGTGTGCTGGGGTAGTTGCCAAGTGGCACACCCACCAGCATGTGGGCACAGTGCTGACTACTCCCTTGAATGTAATACAAGTACTGGGTATGTAAAGGACATCCACATCAGAGGCCATAATACCTTCATGGTTCTCAGCCTTTATCACACCAATAACTGTGTACAATGCACCCTTCTTCATGTACCTCCCGACACATCTTCCAGTGATGTGTAACAAAAGTATACCACCATTGTCACAGTGAGCTGCCACACAGCTTATTAACCACACCTCTGTATTCGTTCTATGGAATATACACAATTGTATGATGGTGCGGAATACCAATCAAGCTGTTACACCAGATGCATGTGTGCTACCTGTTCTGCTTATGCACACACTACATACATAGGTGCTTGACAACATTAATGGCATGGATATCATTCATGACAGTGTGGATTGTGCCAAATTTATATAGGACATGTGCACAAGGCAACTTGCCTGTATTGCCTATAATGTCACATACAGATATAGCAGTGTGCTTCCTAACACTTCCAGCAGATGTTACAGTGCCAGGACAGTGTGCATAATTACCCTCATACAGTGTGGATATATCATAATAGTTGTTCAAGTGTGTGTGTGCAGACTCATCTCTTATCACTGTAAATCACATACGTTATGTCACAGGCATGGGATTATTGGTGATATTATTCTGATATTATCAATAATTGTGATTGGTTCTTGTAACGTTTTCCATGAGCCTTTACCTGTGGCCACCTTGCTGGAGACCTCTGCTGAGAGTGCACTCATATTCAGGCATATCAGTTTGTACAACTTCACAATATGCACCCTACCCCAGTTGTATGACAAATCCCTGATAAATGTCCTCTTCATTATTCACATAAGGATGCTTGTCTGACACAGGCATCCTCCCCATTGTTATGTTACCTTGTGTGACAGTCACATAAAACACATCTTCACTGTACAGCCCCTACTGCACCATATAGATATGTGAATGGTGTTGCTGCTACAACCATCTTCCATTGATCCACTGGTGTACATTAGGTAGTTTTACCTGTTCTCTTTCCCTGTGTTCATTCCTACAATTCATGTGTGTTTCCCTATTCAATACACACACTTCCCCTGAACGCTCATTTTACATGCCAGACCATGTCCCATTACAGATCATTTACATAGCTTCATTACACAATCCCAGGAATGGGATATCACAATACTCTGTACTGTAGGTATACTGTCCTGTACTGTGTTTGGACCATATACTTCACATTTACACCTCTCAACTGTCCACATATTCCCAGGATGTCCACATGTTTTCCTTACTAAATGTGTGGGTTTCTCCCATAATACCGTGCTGATCACAGGACTGATGTGAGTCAATATTACATACATTTGAGGTCATACCTCTCAGTTGTCCTAATTTGTGCAGAATGTCCACTTTTTATGTCATATTTTTGATCTTTTCCTCATAACATTATTGGTTTTCTGACAAATCATTGACATGACATTGCACATTGAAGTCAGAAACTGATGACATATGTGAGTTTCAAACTACATGCTCTTAAGAGAGTTCATGATACTGTACAACCTAGAATTCCTTCAACTTTCTAAGTTTGGAAAACCAATATTAAAAGCTGTCCTTAGTTTTGGGCCTTTATCCCCCCATTATTTATGTCTTTGTCCAGATTTCTTGCTCTAAGAGGTTGAGAGAGTTTCATTCTAACACGTTTCTATGTGGCATCTATGTCAAATATGTCTCTGTTTCTGGTTATTTTTCCCCTCTTTATGTTGGCCTTTGTGCTGATGTGTTGCACTAACAGACTGACAGCTATCTGTGAAGCCCTGGTGATCACTGTGGCATTCCACACAAATCCACAGACTGTAGGTGCTCTGCTCTACACACAATTCATATCCACATTTGCTTACACTGTTTCCTGGCCTGCAACACTGTTTCCAGTCATGAAACCTACTAACAAAACAGCTAGCACTGAAGGAAGGCTTGACAACAACACTCATGTTGAAAGCAGGCTTTACTAAGCGAATTCAGGACCATAGTCCATGGTCCTGAATTCGCTTAATAAAGCCTGCTTTCAACTTGAGTGCTGTTGTCAAGCCTTCCTTCAGTGCTAGCTGGTTTGTTATTTGGTTCTTGCAGTTTGCAGCACTTGCCCTGATATACTTTTTTAGTCATAAAACATAGTTTAGACATGCCGTTTGTAATTAATATGCATTGCATGCCACCACTCACCATGCTCCGTTGTGCAAGCTTTGCACTGGGCCTATATGGGGTTTACTGAATCCTGGGGTTAAACTAAACTTGGAAAAATTTTCTTTGCCATTTAGCAGAAAGGTTTACTTAATTAGAATGGTTTTAATAGAGCTGGTTGATTATTTGGCAAGATATAGTACATAAAGTATTATTTGGCATTTTCTTTAACATGGGTTTAAGGATCTAAGGGAAATCACATTAAAATGACATTGTACAATAAAGTGAAGAAAATACGATCACACTCATAGTACATTATGCATATGATAAAAAAACAAGATACAGGTTAGACTTTATTTGTGAGATATAAATTATGGTAAGGACATGATAAAATAAATCTTAAGAAATATAAGCAAAATAAAACTGGAAAGAATGTACATTTTTTTCAGAATTCAGAGGATGGAAGTTATCACCTGAAATGCCTTATAAGAAAAAAAATTATATGAGAAGATGAAACAGCATTTTTTGTGATAAGTTAGGATGTGTCTCAGAGAACCTTACAAAGGTAGCAAAAGAAAGAGAAAAAAAACTAAAATTACAGAAAGAATCATACTACATGGGAATGACATGGAGGTTTATGAAAAAATACTCAAGACAGAGATAAAAATACAATAAAAAAACAAACGCTATCTTACAGAAGGATATGGAGAAGAAACTGCTGAGCCTTTTTAGAAGCAGAAGTACTTAAGGTACTATGGACAGAGATCTGTCTAATTTAACAGGAGTAAATGTTCAGGGAAGAGATAATGTGATTACCAGTGCTTGAAAAAAAATTATTTTTAAATTTTGACAAGTATATATAAAATGTGGTTAGCAGAAAGATATACCAATACACTGTATAATATAAAATGAAATTACACACACACACATATATATATATATATATATATATATATATATATATATATGTATGTATGTATATATATATATATATATATATATATATATATATATATATATATAGATGGGTCCACTTTTATATTTCGAAATACCAAAATCTCGAGTTTTGAGATACCGAACTCAAAACATTGAGATTTTGGTATTTCGAAAGTTAAAAGTGAACAAAATAAAAAACAAAATTAAGATAAAATAATGTTTTTGCAGTGGGGCAAGCCCCCCTGCAACCCCCACACCCCCCTACTTAAATATAACAACTCTGAGATTGCGCTACAGTGAAGAGAACGGTAATGCTCCTGTTCCACTTCCTGTTCTCTTCACTGTAGCATGATCTCGGAGTTGGTATATTAAAGTAGGGGGGTGGGGGGTGCAGGGGGGCATCCCCCCCTGCAAAAACATTATTTTACTTCTTTTTTTTTTTGGTTCACTTTTGAATTTCGAGATAGCAAAATCTCAATGTTTTGAGTTCAGTATCTCATAACTTGAGATTTTGGTATTTTGAAATTTAAAAGTGGACCCATGTATGTATAAATATATATATATATATATATATATATATATATATATATATATATATGGGTCCCCTTCAAATGGTCAAACTTTTAAAAGTTCGACGTTCATATGCCCGAGACCATATGAGCAAACTTTTAAAAGGGGATCTCCATAGAGCACGGAACTAGAAGATTTCCCTTTACCGCAATGTAGTGCAATCTCAGAGTTGGTATACTTAAATAGCAGGGGGGGGTGCAGGCGGCTTGCCTCCTGCTACAAATGTTTATTTATTTATTTTTTTGTTTGTTTATTTATTTATTTTTTACATTTTCGAACATTCAAATGTTCAGTCATGTGGTCTCAGCCATATGAAAGTCAAACATCTGGGTGTTCGATTATGTGAAGTACATCCACATATATATATATATATATATATATATATATATATATATATATATATATATATATATATATATATATATATATATATAAAATTAAATAATATAACTGAAAAAATATTTATTAATAACAATAAGCATAGGAATCCGAACACACATGTATACACACACACACACACACACACACACACACACACACACACACACACACACACACACACACACACACACACACAGTATTTTACAACTGCGACATAGTTGAGGCAGCTGCTGTGCTCAAATACAGTGCACTGAGTGAATATGCCATAGAAATTATGCAACAACTGACACTAACAACATTTGAAAGTGCTGTTGTCACACAGGATGCTTAATGACATGCACCTGTATGTGTACAAATCTGCCTATATGATATTGCACAATGTTGTCTGATGGCACCACACATATTGACTGGCATGGTGCTGACGACAACATCTTGTGATCAACATTTTCTGATCACACCTATATATACTTAACAAAAGTGCATAAATAATGAAAGAGTAACTCAAGAGTTATTTTAAAGTGAAACATCCATTTTATAGTATTGATGTTCTGACGAAGTGTACCTTTGTCAGGTATAAATAGCATAAAGAGCATCTGGTTATGTGGATAGGGGCATCTGGGGCAAGTCCTATTGTCAGTGCACACTGCAATAGTGAAATGCTGGGGAAGAGATATTCACATGTGCTTTTGCTCACAATATGCTGGGATACTGCAACATCACAGATGTGAACTCCTCTGATGCATGTTACTGAGATATCTTGTAGGTCAAGGCACTGTTCTTAGCAAATGTGTACTGTTTCTGATTGCTAAGTATGTTATAGATCATTTACTCTCAGGTGGTAGGCAAGCATCACATGGTAGACACAGGGAGCCATGTGCAACATGTTATGCCTTGTCTGGACTGTACAGTCCTGCTAAATAATAAGACATATCTCATGTAAATCTACAGGCCCATCACAGCAATATTTTTAGGTAGATACCAGCTGTTCATCTGATTCTGAATACATGACAGCATCATCACCGTTTGACCACAGATGGACCCGAACATCGGTGGCTGCAGTGCTATGTATGCACCATGTGCTTTTTCTGCCTTGTTGTGCATGCATTTGGTTTCAAATCATGTCAAAAAAATATGTCTTTCATCCAGTCTGCTTTTGCAAGACATGAAAGGTGTCTTAGACTTCATTAGCTATTAA